>NC_053027.1:499170391-499343870 GCF_003073215.2 Triticum urartu | reverse complement strand
AAAAGGAAGGTGGTGACTGGCGATCGAGGCACAAATTATGTGTAAAGGAATCTGATGGTTGAGAAGGGAGTTGGAATCCACTAAAGGCGCGGTGCTTTTCTCTTCCCTGCAGCAACACCTGCGGGCTAAGTCTATAGACTAGCTAGAGACATTTGACAAGTGTCCCCCCAGCACACACTAAATTGAGATGCCTCCTTTCCTATGTGGAAAGCTGCAGAGTCCACTGTGCTTTATAGCTCATGATTGGTGGGTGCCTAATCCCCGTATAAATAAAAATAACTAACCCTAGATGGCCCTCATTATTGGTGCATATGCCGCCTGGCCCTGGCGCCTGGCAGTAGTAGTAACTAGTACTCCATCCATTCCAAAATATAGTGCGTCCGCGCTTCCTAAGATCCGATTTTAACCATAAATTTAACCAACGAGACCAACTGCGGCGGGAGAAAAAATTATATAATTAAAAACTTTTTTTGAATACGAATTTACTAATATAATTTTTGCTCCCGCCGCAATCGGTCTTGATAGTTAAATTTACGGTTAAAGTTGAAACACGGGGATAGAAAAAGCACTACATTATAGAATGAATGGAGTAAGTACGTTCGAGTAGCTGTGTTGGGTTTGACGAGTCAGTCCATAGCTTCCTTGGGCTCGGCTGCAACTCAACCTACTCCTACGTACTTCACAAGAATGCAATGCAAGCACAGCGCCCGAGAATCTAGTGGCTGCCAATGATGGACCTAATCTACGTACGTAGCCAGGTGTTAGGAGAAGAACAACTGTTCCCGCCAATGGCAGATCTTTTTATCCCCATGCTCGCGTGCCGGCAGCCTTCTGCATCACTACTATACTAGCTTATGCTACCAACTTGCTCCAAAAGCTTTGGCAGACGTACAAACCGAGCCTCGGCCCCGGTCTATAGCCTTGCATAAGTTGATACTCCATACCGGTTAGCTAGCTAGCTAGCCCCACTGTACGTGGCAATGTAGCATAGCATGCATAGATCAAATCTTGTACCATATATGCAAGAGCAGTAGTAGATAGTATATCGAACCTAGATCAAATCATGCGTGGATTATTATAGTTGGCTTTGGCTAGTGGTATAAAATTACCACGCGCGTGCGTTTGCATTGGTTCCTCTCGTGTGTGCGTTGCTTGCGAGCCTCTCGAACTGTCTATCTATCTACCGGAGAAAGAAAGGAAGAGAGAAAAGTGGCAGTGGCGTGCATGCGTTTGAGTTGACGACAACTACTGTGCCCGCGGCTTTGGCGCCGGCGTGCCGGCCCTGAACTCACGCGCGGGCGCGCAGCTTTTGGTTGGGAGGGGGGGCCGTGCGGCGTCAGCTGTGTCGCGCTCGCATCGCATGTGGCCGCGGCTGCAGGGGCCTCGCATCGCATCGCTTGCATGGCTTTTTCCGTGAGGGCGGGAAAGCTAGGAGAGCCGACGCGGACGTCGGGTCGACCACCGATCGACGATCGGCTTAGGCTAGGCCCCGGCGCGCGGTGCTGGGCTGGCCGGCCGCGTCCAAAAGCTAGCGGCCGCGCGGCATGGGGAGGACACGGTCGGTCGTCACGTACGTACGCCGACGCGTGGCGTGTCGCCGGCGGGGGCCTCCATGGTCGACTCGTACGTGTCGTCTCGGCCGTGGCGGCTGCGGGTGGGCACCTGACCGTGACTGATGCGTCCGCCGCCCCAGCCGCGAGGTGGTAGCGATCGATGGGTCATGGGTCGGACGCCGGCCGCGGTTTGCCGGGGCCTGCCGGTGGTTTTCGCTGAGCCGAGCACGATCGAGGACGAGCAGCCGGGCTTTCCACTGATGCATGGGTCCCTCATCCTCTTGCCTATTCTTTTTCCTGGGCGATCTTCGCGTCGTATACTACAGCACAGGTAGTAGTAAACTTAAGCGGTTGACTGGTAGTCTAGCTAGTAAACTCGATCGGCGACGAGCCCGGCCGGCCGGCTGCATGTGCATGATCCGCTTGCCTCTCCAACGCGATCGATTGTGCGCGCGCCGTGCGTACATGAAGATTCGTCGCGTGAATTTGTTTATGCGCGCGCGCAGATAGGTGCGGCGTGCTCGCACAGATCGACGCGCGTACGTGTTGGCTCGCCATAGGGGCCGTAGCATTAGCACGCATGTGACTGCTCCACAGGTTTATCCATCTGATGACCCAGCCCAGCTGATAATTATGCGTACAGTACGTGATGGTACCCGCCCGAGTCCTACCTGTGTGCTTGTCTTGCCCTAGTTTCTGCTTCCTAGCTAATCGCCCAAATATAGATAGGATTCTGGTGTACAATCGACCATTTTTTATAGTGCACACCCAAGGTCTTGTGGGGTGTCGTTTAAAAATAAGTTTTCCCTCCTTCACGATCATGTGTAGTGGACAGGTCATAGGAGTTGTTGATATTGGCTTCCTTTTAACTGTCGCTCCTAATTTATTCGCATGCAATTGGAGCAACTTCAACGGGCCGACAAAAACGGACGGTGTTTTTGTCCGTTTGGGTCAGCCGTCCGCCTGCCGTCCGCCCTCTTTTATATTTAGGTCGGTAGTGCGCCCAACGGACCGACCCATTTTCTGACCGCGCGTGTTTTAGATCATGCCAGCGGCCATGCCGTCGCCCTGGTTTTGGCGCTCCAGCGCGCGGAAAAGATTCGCGCGCGCGGGGAAAAGCGGACTAGCGCGCGCTGGTTTTGGCGCTCCAGCATGTGGGAAAGATTCGCGCGCGCCGCGGCCGGCGCTCGTTATTAGAAGGCGCTCCCTCCACACTCTGTCTGCCGCCCACTCGTCTCGCCCCCTTTCACTAGCCTCGCCGCCTCCGCGTCACCATGTCGATGCGCCGCCTGGGCGCTTCGGATTTTCGCGGAGTCCGCGAGTGCCGCTCCGGCGCCTTCTCCTCCGAGATATGGTTTGGCGAGAAACGCCTCATCCTCGGCATCTTTGACACCGCAGAGGAGGCGGCCCGCGCGCACAACGCGGCGGCGTGGCGCCTCCTGAGGCCTCGTCGGGTTATGAATTTTCCCGACGTGTCGAGCCAGCGGGCGCAGGATCTCACACCTCCTCCGCGGTTTTTCACCGACGAGGATCGTCGTGTCCACCGGAGACGGCAGTGTGGCCTCGCCATCGCCGAGATGGACGTGGAAGCCATGGTGGTGTGGCGCGAACGCTTCCCGCAGGACATCGTCGATGAGCGCCAGTTCTACAAGCAAAAGAGGACGGAGAGGGACGCGAGGAGGACGGAACGATCCGCCTATCGGGAGGAAAAGCGTTCGCGGAAGTATGCCGCTCAATTGAAACTGAAGCTACGAGAAACGTCGGGTTGGGACTTCGAAGACGAGCAGGATGCTGACGCCTACATTCAGACGTCGAAGGAGGACATTACCGAGTCGGAGTCGAAAAACGACAAGTACTTGGTCTTTTTTTTATCTGTATACGCTAGAACTATCCATGTATCCATTTTTATCGGAAAAAATAGCCGGCGGCGTCGGCGACGAAGCAGACGGGTGAGGGTGTGCTGTTTGATGTGAAGAGGCCAATGTGCCACCGACCAGCGGGTCCGATGAGAAAAGAGGGCGAGCACTCACGTGTCCGTCTTATGTCCGCGCCGACGCAAATCCGGCTCAAAAATGAGCCGGGAATGGGTCGACAGGCGGACGAAAGCAGACGCGCGTCCGTTTGGGTCGGCGGTTAGGCCGACTTTTCTATCCACGCCAGTCCGAACGAACGGCCGCGGACGAAATCGGTCGCCCCATTGAAATTGCTCTTGTAGTGTTTGTTAGTTGGTGACTATTGGGAACTAGCACACGCTTAATGATGGTCTAAAACACTGAAGCGAAAATATAGTAACTTTAGCATCACTCTCTATATACTAGCAAACGGATCGTTGCTGTTGCTCGGTCATGGAAGGAAACATATGAGACTGCATATGTGGAGTAAGTTTTCCTAACCAAAAGTTAATACGTCTTCAGTTTCTCCAGCGCGGCGATGCGTTTCATACATCCGTCTCAGAGGTGCCAAGCGAAATCACATATAACAGCAGCAGCAAATTAGCAGCGATAAACACCCGTATTTTTATATAGAAAACCCTCCAACTTGGGGTGAAAAACACGAGCCACACAAATCTTCCTCCGCTATAATCAAATGTGAGATACATTAAGTTATTTCTGTAAAGCCACACACACCAGAAGTCGATCCAACTTTTAATGTAGGTTACACAATTGAGACAACACTAGAGACCCTCATACACCAATATGTATGAATCTTCAATCTTGGATGGAAGCAACATGTTTTGAGTCTCAAGAGCCAGGAATGGAAACAATCTTGCCGAAGATGGTATAAACGCAGATTGAAGAAGACAACTGTGGTGGATCAGATCATCACAACCTTTGGAGACAAACCTGATGATGAATTGATGAGTAGTGTAGAACTAGGGTTGGAGACACATACATCTCAAATGTATCTATTTTTTGACCACTTTTGCCACATTTTGTCCTCTAACTCACGTAATTTGGTAAAAACTGAAGGAGCTAACACTTTTCAACACCATTTCTCATATGGTGTTATTTTGCAGAAAATGTCCCAGAAAAAATTCGAAAAATCTTTATAGAAGTTTCAAAAGATATATGACATGGACCCACGAGGGTTGGCCAAGGGGGTGGCCCATAGCCCCCATGTGGCATGGCCACGCGCCCAAGGGTCTTGTCGTGTGGGGCCCACAAGGGCCGCCTCTCGTACAACGCTCATCCATATAAGCCTCCCTGGCCTAAAACGTTAACATGGATTTTTAGTGATTTTTCTTTGAGGCAGAGCCGTCATCTTCTCTAACTTCTTCCCGGAGGGCTGTCTGGAGGCTGGTCTGGCCTCTGAAGAGGGGGGCTTGTAGTCATATTCATCACCAAAGCTTTCTACATCATCGTCGTCATGATCTCCCCACTCATGTGTGAATAATTTCCCTGTAGGCGCATGGGGTGGATGCGAATTGGATGAGACCCCTTATGTAATTGTTGTCAAAACTGTTAGGGTAGATGCCTAGGACCATGTATGTTTTGATATTGACTTTGCTATGCTTAATGTTTGACACTAGGACCCGAGTGCCATGAGTTCAGGGCCGAGCCATATGTGTTTCATGAATATTTATGTGTTGGGATCATACCTGCAAGTTGTATGCACTTATTGTTCTGGACCAAAGACCTAAAAGTGGCAATAATTGGGGTGTCAAAGGGAATGATTGTAACTTGAGGATTACATGTATTTATTAAGTATTAATGCTTTGCTCCGATGCTTTATAAAATGAGTGTATTAATTATCCTTTGTTTCATTAGGATCCCGCTGAAATAGGAGGGCAGGACAAAAGATGGTGTACAAGTTCTTATTGTAAGCACGAACAACTACGTCCATAATGCATGCCTCCAAGTGTTGATGAATTTGAGCTAGACTCTTATCACTCTATGTTATCGCTACTACATAATTGATTCTACACATGCAATGTCCCATTATATATACATCACCATGCATGTGTTTTGATCATTGTTGCTCTCTTTAAGATATTTTGTACTCCCTCCATCCCATATTAGTTGCCACTCAAATAGATGTATCCAACAGTGAAATATGTCTAGAAACATATGTTTGAGCGATAGTTAATATGGGACAGAAGGAGTATTTGGCAATTGACGGTAATGTTGCTTTCTGTTACTTTATTATATCAAACTACAATCAGTCTATCGCATAAGCTACTAATAAATTCTCGAGGAAGTATTTATTTCCACGTGTGCTTGATTGCTTGTATCTGTGTTGGTAATTCCCTGAAGAGGAGAGGATGATGCAGCACATCAACGGTAAGTATTTCCCTCAGTTATGAAACCAAGGTTATCAATCTAGTATGAGAACCAAGCAACACTATGTAAATAACATCTGCACACAAACCACAAAAACTTGCAACCCAACGCGTAAGAGGGGTTGTCAATATCTCCTCGGTATTGGAATATATTAAATTGTATGAGATTGGATAAATAGATCTAGCAAAAACACAAAATAAAATAAGTAAGAAAAAAGTGCAGCAAGGTATTTTTTGGATTTTTTGATAAATAGATCTGAAAATAATATGATAGGAAAGAGACCCGGGGCTCGTAGATTTCACTAGAGGCTTCTCTCAAGAAAATAGCATACGATGGGTAGACAAATTACTGTTGGGCAGTTGATAGAAAAGCAAATAATTATGACGATATCCAAGGCAATGACCATGTATATAGGCATCATGTCCAAGATTAGTAGACCGACTCCTGCCTGCATCTACTACTATTACTCCACACATAGACCGCTATCCAGCATGCATCTAGTGTATTAAGTTCATGGAAAACGGACTAGTACAATAAGAACGATGACATGATGTAGACAAGATCTATTCATGTAGGAATAGACCCCATCTTTTTATCCTTAATGGCAGCGATACATGCGTGTCATGTCTCCTTCTGTCACTGAGATTGAGCACCGCAAGATCGATCTCATCACAAAGCACCTCTTCCCATGGCAAGAAAAATCAATCTAGTTGGCCAAACCAAACCAAAGTTTTGAAGAAGAAATACGAGGCTATAACAATCATGCATAAGAGCAACAAAGACTCAAATAATATTCATGGATAGATCTGATGATAAAATCACAATTCATCGGATCCCAACAAACACACCGCAAAAATTCATTACATCAAATAGATCTCCAAAAACATAGAGGAGAACATTGTGTTGAAGATCAAAAAGACAGAAGAAGCCATCTAGCTACTGCCTACGAGCCCGTAGGTCTGTGGTAAACTACTCACGTGTCATCAGAGGGGCAAGGGTGATGATGAAGAACCCCTCCGTGATCGTTGACCCCTCCGGCAGAGTGCCGAAAAAGGCCTCTAGATTGGATCTCGTGGTTCTTGAACTTGCGGTGGCCAGAATTGTGGTTCGTCGACTCCCCTAGGGTTTTTCGGCTTTTGGAATATTTATAGAGCCAGAGGTCAGTGGAGGGGGTGCCTGTGGGCCCTACTACCCACCAGGGCATGCCTGGGGGCCCTGGCGTGCCCTGGAGCCTAGTGGGCCCCACAGCCCCCCTCTGGTGCACTTCTTGGGCCTGTTGGGTGTCTTCTGGCAGAAAAAATCTCCAAAAATTTTCGTGGGATTTGGATTCCGTTTGGTACTGATGTTCTGCGAAGTAAAAAACAAGGAAAAAAAATATCAACTGGCACTGGGCACTATGTCAATAGGTTAGTCCCAAAACATGATATAAAGTTGCTAGGAATGAGTATAAAACATCCAAGAATGATACTTTAATAGCATGAAACGATCAAAAATTATAGATACGTTGGAGATGTATCTGTGCTTAAATTGGAAACTCAATTGCTAAACCTTATAGATATCTTCGTATCTCCTTGTATCGCTTCAATGAATTTGGGTTTGTGATACTTCCCATAGAAGATCATTGTGATTCACTAAACTTGTGGGTTACAAATGACAGGCCTGAGTGTTTTACTCAATATTTCTGGTGGATATCTTGTTTCTACCAGAAAGTAGAAATTTGTAGATTGTAGGTTTGGCTGCAATCTGCTAGGCAATTTGGAAACTTAGGAATAGGGCACGTTTTCAATTCAAACTTCTTACATGTCTTGTTGAGTTCATATATTATGTCTACTCCTTCATGAACTATTAGGCAAGTCTACAAAATGATGTAGATCGTTCCATCTGAAGGAAATATGCCCTAGAGGCAATAATAAAGTTGTTATTTTATATTTCCTTATTCATGATAAAGGTTTATTATTCATGCTAGAATTGTATTGATCGGAAACCTAATACATGTGTGAATATATAAACAAACACCGTGTCCCTAGTGAGCCTCTACTTGACTAGCTCGTTGATCAAAGATGGTTAAGGTTTCCTAACCATGGACATGAGTTGTCATTTGATAATGGGATCACATCATTAGGAGAATGATGTGATGGACAAGACACGTCCATTAGCTTAGCATTATGATCGTTCAATTTTATTGCTATTGCTTTCTTCATGTCAAATACATATTCCTTCGACTATGAGATTATGCAACTCCCGGATACCGGAGGAATGCCTTGTTTGCTATAAAACGTCACAACGTAACCGGGTGATTATAAAGATGCTCTACAGGTATCTCCGAAGGTGTTTGTTGAGTTGGCATAGATCGAGATTAGGATTTGTCACTCCGAGTATCGGAGAGGTATCTCTGGGCCCTCTCTATAATACACATCATAAGCTTGCAAGCAAACTACTAAGGAGTTACTCATGAGGTAATGTATTATGGAACGAGTAGATAGACTTGCCGGTAACGAGATTGAACTAGGTATGAAGATACCGACGATCGAATCTCAGGCAAGTAACATACCGATAGACAAAGGGAATAACATATGTTGTCATAACAGTTTGACCGATAAAGATCTTCATAGAATATGTAGGAGCCAATATGGGCATCCAGGTTCCGCTATTGGTTATTGACCGGAGAGGTGTCTCGGTCATGTCTACATAGTTCTTGAACCCATAGGGTCCGCACGCTTAATGTTCGATGTTGGTATAGTATTATATGAGTTATGTGATTTGGTGACTGAATGTTGTTTGGAGTCCCAAATGAGAACACGGACATGACGAGGACTCTCAAAATGGTCGAGAGGTAAAGATTGATATATAGGACGATGGTATTCGGACACCGGAAGTGTTTTGGAGGGTACCGGGTACATATCGGGTCACTAGAAGGGGTTTCGGTCACCCCCGACAAAAGATATGGGCCAAGAGGGGAAACACACCAGCCACAAGGGGCTGGTGCGCCCCCCATATGGGCCAGCCTAAGTGGAGAAGGAAAAGGGGAGGAGGAAAGGAAAGAGAGGGAATAGGATTTCCCCTTCCTTCCCCCTCTCCCCTCTTCCTTCCCCCTTCCGTATACAAGGAAAGGAGGGCAGCGCAAGGCAGGGCCCCTAGGGGGCGGCGGCCAAGCCCCAGGGTGCCCTGCCTGCCTCCCCTCCCACACCTATATATATGTGGGGAGGGGGCGCCTCACAAGCACACAACATCAATTGTTAGCCGTGTGCGGCGCCCCCCTCCACAGTTTACACCCCCGGTCATAGTCTTGCGGTACTTAGGCGAAGCCCTGCGAGAATCACTTCACCATCACCGTCACCACACCGTCATGCTGACAGAACTCATCTACTACCTCGACACCTTGCTGGATCAAGAAGGCGAGGGACGTCACCAAGCTGAATGTGTGCAGAACTCGTAGGTGCCCTACGTTCGGTGCTTGATCGGTAGGAGCTAGAAGAAGTTCGACTACATCAACCGCGTTGTCAAATGCTTCCGCTTTCGGTCTACGTGGGTACATAGACACACTCCCCCTCTCGTTGATATGCATCTCCTAGATAGATCTTGCATGAGCGTAGGAATTTTTTTGAAATTGCATGCTACGTTTCGCAGCAGTGGCATCTAAGCCAGGTCTATGCGTAAATGATATGCACGAGTAGAACACAAAGAGTTGTGGGCGGTGATAGTCATACTGCTTACCACGAATGTCTGATTTTGATTCGGCGGTATTGTGGGATGAAGTGGCCCGGACCAACCTTACATGTCCATGCACATGAGACCGGTTCCACCGACAGACATGCAACTAGTTTTGCATAATGGTGGCTGGCGGGTGTCTGTTTCTCGTACTTTAGTTGAATCGAATTTGACTACGGTAGGTCCTTGAAGAAGGTTAAAATAGCAAACTTGATGAAACACCGTTGTGGTTTTGATGCGTAGGTAAGAACGGGTCTTGCTAGAAGCCCATAGCAGCCATGTAAAACTTGCAACAACAAAGTAGAGGACGTCTAACTTGTTTTTGCATGGCATGTTGTGATGTGATATGGTCAAGACATGATGTGATATACGTTATTGTATGAGATGATCATGTATTGTAAAAGTTATCAGCAACCGGCAGGAGCCTTATGGTTGTATCTTTATTGTATGAAATGCAAATGCCATGTAATTGCTTTAGTTTATTACTATGCGTTAGCGATAGTTGTAGAAGCAATAGTTGGCGAGACGACCACGATGCAACGAAGGAGATCAAGGTGTCAAGTCGGTGACGATGGAGATCATGACGATGCTTTAGAGATGGAGATCAAAAGCACAAGATGATGATGGCCATATCATGTCACATATTTTGATTGCATGTGATGTTTAACTTTTATGCATCTTATTTTGCTTAGTACAACGGTAGCATTATAAGATGATCCCTTAACTAAAATTTCAAGGTATAAGTGTTCTCCCTGAGTATGCACCGTTGCGACAGTTCGTCGTGTTGAGACACCACGTGATGATCGAGTGTGATAGACTCTACATTCACATACAACGGGTGCAAGACAGTTTTGCACATGCGGAATACTCAGGTTAAACTTGACGAGCTTGGCATGTACAGACATGGCCTCGGAACACTGGAGACCGAAAGGTCGAACGTGAATCATATAGTAGATATGATCAACAAGAGATGTTCACCATTGATGACTACTCCATCTCACGTGATGATCAGAAATGGTTTAGTTGATTTGGATCGCGTATCATTGAGATGACTTGAGGCATGTCTATCTAAGTGGGAGTTCTTAAGTAATTTGATTAATTGAACTTAATTTATCATGAACTTAGTCCTGATAGTATTTGCAAATCTATGTTGTAGATCAATAGCTCGCGATATAGCTCCCTTATTTTTGATATGTTCCTAGAGAAAAACTAAGTTGAAAGATGATAGTAGCAATGATGCGGACTAGGTCCGTGATATGGGGATTATCCTCATTGCTGCACAGAAAAATTATGTCCTTGATGCACCGCTAGGAGACAGACCTATTGTAGGAGTAGATGCAAACGTTATGAACGTCTGGCAAGCTCAGTATGATGACTACTTAATAGTTTAGTGCAGCATGCTTTACGGCTTAAAACCAGGACTTCAAAAATGTTTTGAATGCCACAGAGCATATGAGATGTTCCAAGAGCTGAAATTGGTATTTCAGACTCATGATCGTGTTGAGAGGTATGAGAGCTCTGACAAGTACTTTGCCTACAAGATGGAGGAGAATAGCTCAGCCAGTGAGCATGTGCTCAAAATGTCTGGGTACTACAATCGCTTGAATCAAGTGGGAGTTAATCTTCCAAATAAGATAGTGATTGACAGAGTTCTCTAGTCACTATCACAAAGCTATTAGAACTTTGAGATAAACTATAATATGAAAGGGATGACGAAAACGATTCCCGAGCTCTTCGCGATGCTAAAATCAGCGAAGGTAGAAATCAAGAATGAGCATCAAATGTTGATGGTTAATAAGACCACTAGTTTCAAGAAAAAGGGCAAGGGAAAGAAAGGTATCTTCAAAATGAATGGCAAGCAAGTTGCCACTCCCATGAAGAAGCCCAAAGCTAGACCCGAGCCCGAAACTGAGTGCTTCTACTGCGGAAATGGTCCTGGAAGCGGAACTGCCCCAAATACTTGGCGGATAAGAAGGATGGCAAAGTGAACAAAGGTATATTTGATATACATGTTATTGACGTGTACCTTACTAGTGTTCATAGTAGCCCCTAGGTATTTGGTACCGGTTTCAGTTGCTAATATTAGTAACTCGAAACAAGAGTTGCAAAATGAACAGAGACTAGTTAAGGGCGAGGTGACGATGTGTGTTGGAAGTGATTCCAAGGTTGATAAGATCACCATCACATACTCTCTACCTTCAGGATTTGTGTTCAAGCTAAATAAATGTTATTTGGTGTTTGCATTGAGCATGAATATGATTGGATCATGTTTATTGCAATAGGTTATTCATATAAGTCAGAGAATAATTCTTGTTTTCTTTACATGAATAAAACTTTCTATGGTCATACACCCAACGTAAATGGTTTATTGAATCTCGATCGTAGTGATACACATATTCATAATATTGATACCATAAGATGCAAAGTTGATAACGATAGTGCAACATACTTGTGGCACTGCCATTTTGGTCATATTGGTGTAAAGCGCACGAAGAAACTCCATGCAGATGGACTTTTGGAATCACTTGATTATAAATCATTTAATACTTGCGAATCATGACTCATGGGCAATATGACTAAAAACTCCGTTCTTCGGAACAATGGAGCGAGCTGATGACTTATTGGATATAATACATATCGATGTATGCGGTCTGATAAGTGTTGAGGCACGCGGCGGGTATCGTTATTTTCTGACCTTCACAGATGATTTGAGTAGATATGGGTATATCTACTTAATGAAACACAAGTCTGAAACAGTTGAAAAGTTCAAAGAATTTCAGAGTGAAGTGGAGAATCATCGTAACAAGAAAATAAAGTTTCTATGATCTGATCGCGGAGGTGAATATTTGAGTTACGAGTTTGGCCTTCATTTAAAACAATATGGAATAGTTTCACAACTCACGCCACATGGAACACCACAGTGTAATGGTGTGTCCGAACATCGTAACCGTACTTTGTTAGATATGGTGCGATCTATGATCTCTCTTACCGATTTTCCACTATCATTTTGGGGTTATGCATTAGAGACAACTGCATTCACGTTAAATAGGGCACCATCTTAATCTGTTGAGACGACACCATATGAACTATGGTTTGGCAAGAAACCTAAGCCGTCGTTTCTTAAAGTTTGGGGTTGCGACACTTATGTCAAAATGCTTCAACCTGATAACCTCGAAGCCAAATCGGAGAAGTGCGTCTTCATAGGATACCCTAAGGCAACAATTGGGTACACCTTCTACCATAGATCCGACGGCAAGATCTTTGTTGCCAAGAATGGAACATTTCTAGAGAAGGAGTTTCTCTCGAAAGAAGTGAGTGGGAGGAAAGTGGAACTTGATGAGGTAATTGTACCTTCTCTCGAATTGTAAAGTAGCTCATCACAGAAAACCGTTCCCGCGATGCCTACACCAACTATATAGGAATCTAATGATGATGATCATGAAACTTCAGATCAAGTTACTACCGAACCTCGTAGGTCAACCAAACCACGATCCGCACCAGAGTGGTATGGTAATCCTGTTCTGGAAGTCATGTTACTAGATTATGGCGAACCTACGAACTATGAAGAAGCTATGATGAGCCCAGATTTCGATAAATGGCTTGAGGCCATAAAATCTGAGATATGATCCACGTATGAGAACAAAGTGTGGACTTTGGTGGACTTGCACGATGATCGGCGAGCCATAGAGAATAAATGGATCTTCAAGAAGAAGACTGGCGCTAATGGTAATGTTACTATCTACAAAGCTCGACCTGTCGCAAAACGTTTTCGACGAGTTCAAGGAATTGACTACGATGAGACTTTCTCACCTGTAGCGATGCTTAAGTCTGTCCGAATCAATTTAGCAATTGTCGCATTTTATGATTATGAAATCTGGCAAATGGACGTCAAAACTGCATTTCTTAATGGATTTCTTAAAGAAGAGTTGTATATGATGCAACCAGAAGGTTTTGTCGATCCTAAAGGTGTTAACAAAATGTGCAAGCTCCAGCGATCCATCTATGGACTGGTGCAAGCATTTCGAAGTTGGAATATATTCTTTGATGAGGTGATCAAAGCATATATATGGTTTTATACAGACTTTCAGAGAAGCCTATATTTACAAGAAAGTGAGTGGGAGCTCTATAGCATTTATGATATTGTATGTAGATGACATATTGTTGATTGGAAATGATATAGAGAATGTCTGGATAGCATAAAATGATACTTGAATAAGAGTTTTTTCAATGAAAGACCTCGGTGAAGTTGCTTATATATTGGACATCAAGATCTATAGGGATAGATCGAGACGCTTAATAGGCCTTTCGCAAAGAACATACCTTGGCAAAATTTTGAAGAAGTTCAAAATAGATTAGTCAAAGAAAAGGTTCTCGTCTTTGTTGCAAGGTATGAAGTTGAATAAGACTCAAAACCTGGCCACAACAGAAGATCGAGAGAGAATGAAAGTCATTCCCTATGCCTCAACCATAGGTTCTATAAAGTATACTATGTTGTCTACCAGACCTATTGTGTGCCTTGCCATGAGTTTGACAAGGGGGTACAATAGTGATCTAGGAGTAGATCGCTGGACATCAGTCAGAATTATCCTTAGGTACCTAAAGAGTACTAAGGAAATATTTCTCGGTCATGGAGGTGACAAAGAGTTCGTCGTAAAGGGTTACGTTGATGCAAGCTTTGACACTGATCCGGATGACTCTGAGTCTCAATCTGGATATATATTGAAAGTGGGAGCAATTAGCTAGAGTAGCTCCGTGCAGAGTATTGTAGACATAGAAATTTGCAAAATGCATACGGATCTGAATGTGGCAGACCCGTTGACTAAACCTCTCTCACAAGAAAAACATGATCACACCTTAGTACTCTTTGGGTATTAGTCACATGGCGAGGTGAACTAGATTATTGACTCTAGTAAACTCTTTGGGTGTTGGTCACATGGCGATGTGAACTATGTGTGTTAAATCACATGGTGATGTG
The DNA here is from genome assembly GCF_003073215.2 of Triticum urartu. Taxonomy (NCBI): domain Eukaryota; kingdom Viridiplantae; phylum Streptophyta; class Magnoliopsida; order Poales; family Poaceae; genus Triticum; species Triticum urartu. The sequence goes on along the minus strand of NC_053027.1, from coordinate 499,329,354 downwards.
AAATAGATTATTGACTCTAGTGCAAGTGGGAGACTGAAGGAAATATGCCCTAGAGGCAATAATAAAGTTGTTATTATATATTTCCTTATTCATGATAAAGGTTTATTATTCATGCTAGAATTGTATTGATCGGAAACCTAAATACATGTGTGAATATATAAACAAACACTGTGTCCCTAGTGAGCCTCTACTTGTCTAGCTCATTGATCAAAGATGGTTAAGGTTTCCTAACCATGGACATGAGTTGTCATTTGATAACGGGATCACGTCATTAGGAGAATGATGTGATGGAAAAGACACATCCGTTAGCTTAGCATTATGATCGTTCAGTTTTATTCCTATTGCTTTCTTCATGTCAAATACATATTCCTTCGACTATGAGATTATGCAACTCCCGGATACCGGAGGAATGCCTTGTGTGCCATTGATGTCTACTACACAACCTTCTTCTTGTAGACGTTGTTGGGCCTCCAAGTGCAGAGGTTTGTAAGACAGTAGCAAATTTCCCTTAAGTGGATGACCTAAGGTTTATCAATCCGTGGGAGCGGTAGGATGAAGATGGTCTCTCTCAAGAAACCCTGCAACCAAATAACAAAGAGTCTTTTGTGTCCCCAACACACCCAATACAATGGTAAATTGTATAGGTGCACTAGTTCGGTGAAGAGATGGTGAAACAAGTGGTATATGGATAGTAGATAAAGGTATTTGTAATCTGAAATAATAAAAACAGCAAGGTAACGAATGATAAAAGTGAGCGTAAACGGTATTGCAATGCTAGGAAATAAGGCCTAGGGTTCATACTTTCACTAGTGCAAGTTCTCTCAACAATACTAACATAATTGGATCATAAAACTATCCCTCAACATGCAACAAAGAGTCACTCCAAAGTCAGTAATAGCGGAGAACGAACGAAGAGCTTATGGTAGGGTACGAAACCACCTCAAAGTTATTCTTTCCAATCAATTCGTTGGGCTATTCCTATAAGTGTCACAAACAGACCTAGAGTTCGTACTAGAATAACACCTTAAGACACAAATCAACCAAAACCCTAATGTCACCTAGATACTCCAATTTCACCTCAAGTATCCGTGGGTATGATTATACGATATGCATCACACAATCTCAGATTCATCTATTCAACCAACACAAAGGACCTCAAAGAGTGCCCCAAAGTTCTACCGGAGAATCACGACGAAAACGTGTGCCAACCCCTATGCATAGGTTCATGGGCGGAACCCACAAGTTGGTCACCAAAACATACATCAAGTGAATCACGTGATATCCCATTGTCACCACAGATATCCATGGCAAGACATACATCAAGTGTTCTCAAATCTTTAAAGACTCAATCCGATAAGATAACTTCAAAGGGGAAACTCAATTCATTACAAGAGAGTAGAGGGGGGAAGAAACATCATAGGATCCAAATATAATAGCAAAGCTCGTGATACATCAAGATCGTATCACCTCAAGAACACGAGAGAGAGAGAGAGATCAAACACACAGCTACTGGTACATACCCTCAGCCCCGAGGGAGAACTACTCCCTCCTCGTCATGGAGAGCACCGGGATGATGAAGATGGCCACCGGAGAAGGATTGACCCCTCCGGTAGGGTGCCAGAACGGGTCTAGATTGGCTTTCGGTGGCTACAGAGGCTTCTGGCGGCGGAACTCCCGATCTATTCTGCGTTCTGGAAGTTTTAGGGTACGTGGAGTTATATAGGCGGAACAAGTACGTCAGGGGAGCCACGAGGGCCCCATGAGGCAGGGGGCGCACCCTAGGGGGGTGGGCGCGCCCCCCACCCTCGTGGGCAGCCCGTGTCTCCCTTGACGTGCACTCCAAGTTCTCCTGGGTTGCTTTCCTTCCAACAATAACTTCTCCAGTTGATTTCGTTCCATTTCGACTCCGTTTGATATTCCTTTTTCTGGAAACACTGAAATAGGCATAAAATAGCAAATCTGGGCTAGGCCTCCGGTTAATAGGTTAGTCCCAAAAATAATATAAAAGTGTAAAATAAAGCCCAATATTGCCTAAAACAGTAGATAATATAGCATGGAGCAATCAAAAATTATAGATACATTGGAGACGTATCAAGCATCCCCAAGCTTAATTCCTGCTCGCCCTCGAGTAGGTAAATCATAAAAAGATAATTTTTGATGTGGAATGCTAGTTGGCATAATTTCAATGTAATTCTTCTTACTTGTGATATGAATATTCAGATCCGAAAGATTCAAGACAAAAGTTTAATATTGACATAAAAACAATAATACTTCAAGCATACTAACTAAGCTATCATGTCTTCTCAAAATAACATGGCTAAAGAAAGTTATCCCTACGAAATCATATAGTCTGGCTATGCTCTATCTTCACCACACAAAATATTTAAATCATGCACAACCCCGATGACAAGCCAAGCAATTGTTTCATACTTTTGATCTTCTCAAACTTTTTCAATCTTCACGCAATACATGAGCGTGAGCCATGGACATAGCACTATAGGTGGAATAGAGTGGTGGTTGTGGAGAAGACAAAAAGGGAGAAGATAGTCTCACATAAACTAGGCGTATCAACGGGCTATGGAGATGCCCATCAATAGATATCAATGTGAGTGAGTAGGGATTGACATGCAACGGATGCACTAGAGCTATAAGTATATGAAAGCTCAACAAAAGAAACTAGTGGGTGTGCATCCAACTCGCTTGCTCACGAAGACCTAGGGCATTTTGAGGAAGCCCATCATTGGAATATACAAGCCAAGTTCTATAATGAAAGATTCCCACTAGTATATGAAAGTGACAACATAGGAGACTCTTTATAATGAAGATCATGGTGCTACTTTGAAGCACAAGTGTGGTAAAAGGATAGTAGCATTGTCCCTTCTCTATTTCTCTCTCATTTTTTTATTTTTTTATTTGGGCCTTCTCTTTTTTATGGCCTCTTTTATCTTTTTTTATTTGGGCTTCTCTGGCCTCTTTTATTTATTTATTTTTGTCCGGAGTCTCATCCCGACTTATGGGGGAATCTTAGTCTCCATCATCCTTTCCTCACTGGGACAATGCTCTAATAATGATGATCATCACACTTTTGTTTACTTACAGCTCAAGAATTATAGCTCGATACTTAGAACAAGATATGACTCTATATGAATGCCTCCGGTGGTGTACCAGGATGTGCAATGACTCATGAGTGACATGTATGGATGTCGGTGTACTAGAGTAGGGGTACCCTAGTAACTTGTGCACGGGCAGTCGCAGCATCCCGCGGCAAGGCTTGCCGGGTGACCGCCAAGGTCCTCCGTGGTTCCCCTGGAACCATTCAAGGAGACAAGACCCCGGCAAGAGGAGCTTGCCGGGAAGGCCAACTAAGGCACCTCAAGACCCCGGCAAGAGGAGCTTGCCGGGAAGGCCACCCAAGGCATCTCAAGGAACTTGCCGCAACGCGCCACGCGTCCCGGCAAGGCCCGGTGAGCGACAAGCTCCCGGACGCGACAAGACAACGACCGCGGCAAGGCGCTTGCCGCGGCAAGCCACCACTCTGTGTCCGCGCTCCAGCGCATCCACTAACGTGTCGCTCTGGGACCCTTCCCAGCGTACGTGGCGGGAGGCTGTGCAGCCAGCGGTGAGCGGTGGCAAGCGGCGCTGACAAGATTGCCGTCGTGGCGAGCGGTGGCGTCCCTGACGGTCCCTTTTACACTGTTTAGGCGACGCAGACGGGCATTTAAGGCCCTTGTCCCCTGCCATCAGGGTTAGGTATGATACACTGTAGCAGGTAGCTGTACCAACCGCAGCACCTTTCCCTTTTTGCCCTTGTCTACGTTGCCACCTGTCGGTGACCCATTGAGCATATAAAAGGAGGCCCATGCGCAACATAGAGGGGGCTTCAAACACTCACGCTCGGTCTCGTTAGCTGCTGAAGTGTACTGTAGCACTCCACGCTCCCGAGCAAGAACTCAATACAAACCACAAAGCAGGAGTAGGGTTTTACGCATCCGTGCGGCCCGAACCTGGGTAAACTGCTCGTGTGCTTCGCGTCGATCCGCTCTTTGCACGACCTCCGCCCCCGCCGAACCGAAAGGGACTCGGCCCGCCAGTCCCATAGGTGCCCGTGGATCAGTACCCCGACATCTTTGGCGCGCCAGGTAGGGGGCGTCGAGGTTGTGTGAACCAGATCCGGCGTTCACGCGAGCTAGATCTTCATCGTCTTCATCGACATGCCGCCGAAGAAGAAGGCTTCGGAGGCAGCTGCTCCGTCCGCCCCGCTACCACCGGAGCAAACGGCTGATGGGGCGGACGCCGGCGGAAGAACGGGCGTCGACGAGGGAGCTCACGGTGCTGCCAGGTCCAAGGACAAGGCCGCGCTGCACATCGGCGGCGTAGCCGGCTCCCACAACGACCGGGCGCACTCCAAGGCCTCGGCGTCCGTACATGCACTGCGCCCACCTCATGAGGCGCGGGACCGGCAGCGTCACGGTGCTCATAGTACCATGCGTTTGCTGGACCAAGATCGAGCAGGTGGGTCTCGGAGTGCTCCAGACCAGCATGCACACCAACATGCTGGCACGAGCGAGGCACGGTCGCCTGGACGGGATATTGCTCCTTCTAACGTAGTTAGAAGTCCGAGCATATCCCGCTCCTCGCACCGTTCGCCACCACCACCCGCCACTGCCGCAGAAGCTTTGGCGCGAGCTCAACTGCTCCTAGACTACCCTCCAACAGCAGACAAGATCGACGACTGGAGGGCCACCATTCAGAATCTCATCGGCTTCGCCAACGGCGACACTCAGCGGCAGCCGCGGCAAGTCAGCCAGGCGCGAGCCGGTGGCGACAAGACCGGTGGGGGTGCAACCACTGTGCACTCTCCGCCCCGAAGGCCAAGATCGCCGACTCGCCGGATCCACCTCGACAACGACTCCACCACGTCATCAGATCCACGAGCTCGTCGCGATCAGCGCCAAGTTCTTCACGAACGACAGCAAGAAGACGCTCGTACTCGCATCGAGCGCCGAAGAGAAGCGCGACATCAATCAGACCAGCGCGCTGGGCCCTCTGTCGACATGCATGCGCTAGGGGAACCAGGCGACTTGCCGTACGCGGTAGGTTGCCCTGCGTTCACCCGTGAGCTGCGGCAAGTCCAGTGGCCCAGTATGAAGAATTTCAAGCCAGACGTACCAGAGAAGTACGACGGCAAGTCGCATCCGTCGGAGTTCCTCAGCATCTACACCATCGCGGTGCATGCTGCCGGGGGGCGGGACGACAAGATCCTTGCCAACTACTTCCCGCTGGTGCTCAAGCCCAACGTCAGGTCCTGGCTCATGCACTTGCCGGACAACTCCATATCCTCCTGGGCAGACCTATGCCATCAGTTTGTCGGCGCCTTTACAGGCGGCCACAAACCTCATGGCCAAGAGAGTGACCTTCATCTGCTAGCCCAGAAGGAAGGAGAGCCCCTGCGCAAGTACATCCAGAGATTCAACCGTGTGCAACACAACATCCCAGATGTCCACCCTGCCGCGGTCATCAGCGCGTTCCATCAGAACGTGCGTAACCGTAGGATGCGGGAGGAGATGGCGATGTGCAAGATCAGAGACGTCAGTGAGCTGTATGCCCTGGCTGACAAGTGTGCACGTGCTGAAGAAGGGAGGAAACTCCCCGGAGAGAATATAGGAGCAGGAGGATCTGACAGTGAGGATGCTGCCCTGACAAAGAAAAACCGGCGGCGGAACAGGAAGAAGAAAGGCAAAGATGTGCTAGTCGTTGAGCAGTCCAGCAACGAAGGTGGCGCCAAGAAAGCCAAAGTTGGTAGCTCCGGCAAGGAAATTGCCGCATGCACCAACTGCCAGGCTGTGGCGGTCGCCGACAAGCAGGACGGCACCGACAAGCAGTACTGCAAGATTCACCGCACCAAGGGCCATGACCTCCAGAGCTGCAAGAAGGTCGAACAGCTTGTCCAGCAACAAAAGGCTAAGTACGAGCGACGCGCCAAGGAGAGGGCCCAAGGAGGCGCTGGAGAATCTGACAAGAAGCGCGCCGGCCGGGGAGGACGCCGCGGCAAGGCCAAGCAGCGGCAAGGAGACAGACCTCCCCGCGGCCGCGACAAGGATGAAGATGACGACGACGACGAAGACATGGATGATGTCGAGACCAGCGAGCAGGAGTTCCAGAGAGCCACAGAGGTCTTGTGCGTTGACGGCGGTGCTTCTCTGCATACTTCGCACCGCCAACTCAAGCAGTGGGTGCAGGAAGTTAATGCAGCGGAACCACCTGTCGAGTCGCGCAAGCTTATGAAATGGTCCAGCACGCCTATCATCTTTGACATTGAGGACCACCCTGATCGCACAACTGCGGTCGGGTGTTTGCCGATGTTGGTTTCACCAACTATCCGCAACCTCAAGGTCACTAAGATGTTAGTTGACGGCGGGGCCGGCTTGAACCTGATCTCCTCCGCTGTACTCCAGAAACTCCAGATCCCTGACAGCGAGCTTGAAGAGACCGGCACATTCCAAGGAATTAACCCGGGAAGGAGCAAGCCGAAGGGGAAGGTCACGTTGCCAGTAACATTTGGCAGCAAGCTGAACTTTAGGACTGAGAGGGTCACTTTTGACGTTGCCGATATTCCATTGCCTTACAATGGGATACTTGGCCGTCCAGCACTCGCCAAGTTCATGGCAGCCTCTCACTACGCATACAACATGCTGAAGATGCCAGGCCCGATAAGCGTCATCTCTGTCCCCAGCGACAAGAAGGATGCTCTTATCTGCGCCGACAAGATCTACCGGGAAGCCACAGCCGCAACAGACCGCAAGTCACTTGCCGCTGAAGCTCCCGGGGGGAAGAAGAAGACCAAGTCCGGCAAGAGTTCTGATGCCCACTCCGGCAAGCGCACCTCTTCGGAGTGTTGCGCTGCCGTCGAGGACGCACCATCGAGCTCCACCGGCAAGTGTAAGAAGACAATGGTAGCTCCGCCAGAGACGAAGGAGGTGTCCGCCAAGGAGGATGGCACTGGCGGTACCTTCACCATCAGTGCCACTCTCGACCCTAAATAGGAAAGCGCGCTCATTGCTTTCCTGCGGGCGAATGTCGATGTGTTTGCATGGCAACTGTCTGACATCCCCAGTGTTCCTAGGAAAGTAATTGAGCACCACCTTGCCGTTTGTCCTCATGCGCGGCCCGTCAAGCAGAAAGTCAGGAAGCAAGCAGTGGAGCGCCAAGAATTTATCGCAGAAGAGATCAAGAAATTGGAAGCAGCAGGCCTTGTCAGAGGAGTGCTCCATCCTACGTGGTTGGCCAATCCTGTAGTCGTGCGCAAGGCAAACGGGAAATGGAGACTTTGTATCAATTTTACCGATGTTAACAAAGCTTGTCCCAAATACCCATTTCCTTTGCTGCGCATTGACCAGATTGTTGACTCCACGGCCGGATGTGACTTGCTTTCATTTCTTGACGCATACTCAGGATACCATCAGATCTTCATGGCAGAAGAGGATGAGGAGAAGACCGCATTTATTACTCCATGTGGCACGTACTGTTTCGTACGGATGCCTTTTGGTTTAAAAAATGCTGGTTCAACATTTACAAGAGTAGTCCATGTCGCTCTGGAGCCACAAATACACAGAAATGTGGAAGCCTATATGGATGATATAGTGGTCAAGAGCAAGGACAAAGCAACTCTGATCCAAGATTTAGACGAGACCTTTGCAAATCTGCGCAAGATCATCCTCAAGCTCAACCCCGAGAAGTGTGTGTTTGGAGTCCCCTCCGGCAAGCTTCTCGGGTTCTTCGTGTCTCAGCGGGGAATTGAAGCCAATCCCGACAAGATCAAGGCCATTGAGCAGATTGAAGCACCAAAGCGCGTCAAGGATGTATAAAGACTTGCCGGTTGCGTGGCTGCTCTCAGCAGGTTTATCTCTAGGTCTGCTGAGCGCGCCCTGCCATTTTTCAAATTATTGAAAAAGGCAGGACCAATGAAATGGACTCCGGAAGCGGAGGCTGCGCTGCAAGACTTGAAGAGATACCTGTCCTCCCCTCCAATACTTGTCGCACCTAAGCCACAAGAGAAGTTGCTGCTGTACATAGCGGCAACCAATCAAGTGGTTAGTGCTGCGTTAGTAGCAGAGAGGGAGGCAGATGACGAGCCAGCAACCACGGCAAGCGCATCCAGCGACAAGCAAGGGGCTTCCCCGGCAAGCTCTGGTCCCGACAAAGATGGATCTGCACAGATGCACGAGGAGACACAGAAGAAAATGGTGCAGCGCCCAGTTTACTTTGTCAGTTCCCTTCTGCAGGGGGCTAGGTCAAGGTACTCTGGTGTGTAGAAATTGCTTTTCGGCCTTCTCATGGCCTCGAGAAAGTTGCGCCATTACTTCCAAGCACATGAGATCACAGTTGTCACTCGCTTTCCGCTGAAGAGGATACTACAAAATCCAGAAGCAACAGGCAGGATTGTTGAGTGGGCACTGGAACTGTCAAGCTTTGGCCTCAAGTTTGAGAGCACTTCAACTATCTAGAGCAGAGCATTGGCAGAATTTATAGCAGAATGGACGCCAACACCAGATGAAGAAATTCCAGAAATGAGCATCCCCGTCAAGGAAGCAAGCAAAGAGTGGCTGATGTACTTTGATGGTGCCTTTTCGCTGCAAGGCGCCGGCGCTGGCGTGCTGCTTGTCGCACCCACCGGAGAGCACCTCAAGTACGTAGTCCAGATGCACTTTCCCAAGGAGCAAGCAACAAACAATACTGCAGAATATGAAGGCTTGCTTGCCGGCCTCAGGATCGCGGCAGACCTTGGGATCAAGAAGCTCATTGTCAGAGGTGACTCGCAGGTTGTCGTCCGCCAAGTGAACAAGAGCTATCAGAGTCCGTTGATGGAAGCCTACGTCGACGAAGTGAGAAAGCTAGAAGAGCACTTTGAAGGCCTACAAATGGAGCATGTTCCAAGAGCTCAGAACGCCATTGCCGATGGCCTGTCAAAGTGCGCCGCACTTAAGTTACCTGTGGAACCAGGGATCTTTGTGCTCAAGCTGACTCAACCGTCTGTAACGCCATCAACTGGACAAAGTAAGAAGAGGAAATTGATTTTTGGTGACTATTTTCCGGCAGAGCTTCCCGAAGCCGCCGCCAAGAAGGTCCCCAAGATCAACGCTAAAAGCGCTGAGGAGCAATATGCTCCGGCAAGCCCTAGGGTTTGTTCCGTTGAAGCAGAAGCTCCCGATAAGTTTTGCTCCGGCAAGCTTGTCGGGGAACGTCAAGCTCCGGCAGAGCCGCAGGTTCTCGCCGTAGAAGCGGATGTTCTCGCAGTAGCTGAGATCAACACCAAGAGTGCTGAGGAGCAATATGCTCCGGCAAGCCCTAGGGTTTGTTCCGTTGAAGCAGAAGCTCCCGACAAGTTTTGCTCCGGCAAGCTTGCCGGGGAACGTCAAGCTCCGGCAGAGCCGCAGGTTCTCGCCGTAGAAGCGGATGTCCCACTGCAGCAGATTTGCCTTTAGTCCTTGTTGTCGAGCCAGAAGCTCCAGCATGGGCGCAGCAGATTGTCCGTTTCCTTCAGACAGGAGAACTTCCCGAGGAGCAAGAAGAAGCGGAAAGAGTAGCCCGGCAGTCAAGTATGTACCAGTTTGTCGACAAGACACTGTACAGAAGAAAACTCAACGGTGTGAAATTGAAGTGTATTCACCGGGAAGACGGACAAAAGCTGTTGGCAGAGATTCATGGAGGCATATGTGGTCACCACATTGGCGCAAGAGCACTTGTCGGAAAAGCTTTCCGGCAAGGTTTCTTTTGGCCGACAGCCCTCCAGGATGCAACTGCATAAGTAACCAAGTGTGAAGCGTGCCAGTTCCATTCCAAGCAGATACACCAACCAGCTCAAGCTCTCCAGACAATCCCTTTATCCTGGCCATTTTCGGTCTGGGGGCTCGACATCCTCGGCCCCTTTCCCCGAGCAGTCGGGGGCTTTGAGTACTTGTACGTTGCAATCGACAAGTTCACAAAGTGGCCGGAAGTGGAACCAGTGAGGAAGGTGACAGCACAGTCAGCAGTCAAGTTCTTCAGGTCGATTGTTTGCCGCTTCGGGATTCCTAACAGGATAATCACCGACAACGGCACGCAATTCACGAGCCGCACCTTCATGCAATACGTCCAAGATCTTGGCGCCAAGGTCTGCTTCGCTTCTGTTGCTCACCCGAGAAGCAACGGTCAAGCGGAGAGGGCAAATGCTGAAGTGCTGCGAGGGCTCAAGACCAGGACTTTCGACAGGCTGCACAAGTGCGGAAAAAACTGGATCGAGGAGCTGCCGGTGGTTCTTTGGTCGATCAGAACGACGCCAAATCGAGCCACTGGCCAGACACCTTTCGCTCTAGTCTATGGAGCGGAGGCAGTTCTCCCCACGGAACTCGTATACGGGTCACCTCGAGTGCTCGCTTATGATGAGCTTGAGCAAGAGCAGCTGTGACAAGATGACGCGCTACTCCTTGAGGAAGACCGTCTTCAGGCTGCTGTGCGAGCTGCTCGCTACCAGCAAGCTTTGCGCCACTACCATAGCCGCAAAGTTAATGCCAGAAGTTTCAAGGAAGGTGACCTTGTTCTTCGGCGTGTTCAGTCCGCCAAGAATTCCAACAAGTTGACGCCAAAGTGGGAAGGCCCTTACCAGGTGAAACGAGTCACTAGGCCTGGCGCTGTCCGCCTTGAGACCGAAGATGCCATTCCGGCGAGCAACTCCTGGAACATTGAGCATCTTCGTATGTTTTACCCGTAAGGCGCGGTTGCCGGAACCTGTTCCGGCAACCACCTTTTGTACAAGTCTTGCCGCTGTTGCATGTAATCCTTTGTACAAAGCCGGGCGCAGACCCCGTGCATAAGTAAAGCTCATGTGCTACGCACATTTTGTCATTTTCATGCTTTCTATTTTTTGGCATATATGATCTGACACTTTGTGCAGCACCTACTCCACGGTAAGCAATAACGAGCCGTAAGGCTCCATGTCTTTATTTTCTCTTCTTTCTTTTTTCTCAAGGAAAGGAAGGTTCCCTCGCCCACAAGTTTGCCGAGGAGGAAAGGAGAAGATAATGGTATGGGACAGGCGTTGTTCAAGAAAGTTTCGCCTTGCCGGGAAGCAAACAACAGAAAAGCTAAGTTGCCAAAGTTTGAGCAATCAGATTTTTAAATTTTTTAAGTTATCTCCCTTGAACGACCGCACTTTGTATGGAAAACCTGTGCGCGGAGGAACCAACTCGTAGCTAGTTGCGCCTTACTTTGTTTCGAGTCCGCTCAACAACTTAAGTGAGCTACAACTAGTTGCGACAAGGTTTCTTGTCGGTAGCGGCACCGCCAGCAGGCTGCTGATGTCCCGCACTCAGCGCTCGCGGCTCAGGTGCCTGCACCGGCAAGTTCCCTAAAAGCGTAGGGCAAAAACATACAAAGGAAGGAATCAAGTAAAGGGAATAACATTGCAATCATTACCCAGAATAGAGTTATATTACAAAGATAGCTTGTCACGGCTCTAACAGATTGTTTTCATAACATGACAAACAGCGACAAGGAAAGAAGAAATGGGCGGCCTAATCTACGCGATCGCCCTCGATCCTCTTGATCCCGCTCACCTTGTCCACAATGGGTGCGATAAGGGCCTTGAGCGCCTCCAGATCAGCATCCGGTGGCAGGGTCTTGAGGACGTTGGTGAGGTTGAGGCCCGGATTGCGGAAGGCCACCTTCACCAACACTTTCTGAAGAGCTCCCGCGCAGATCTTGCGTGACTCATCGGCCAGCTGCTTTGGGATCCTCTCCCGGAGTCGCTGGAGGGCCGTCGCCACACCCTTGAAGAATAAGATGAGCTTGGCGCTGGGTTGGAGGTTCTCGTCGGAGGGATACCCGAGATCCTCCATCCCCAGCTGCGCCAACTCCCTGTCAATGTCTGTGGCAACATTCACAAGACTCTCCATCCAGTGCTCCACAGTCTCCCGGAAAGCATTCTGGGTGGCGGCAACACTCTCTAGCAGCGCCTTGTCGGCCTTGATCTCTTCTTTCAAGGCCGCCTCATGCTTCTTGGCGCCGTCCAGCGCCTTGGTCAAAGCGGTCAGCTTCAACTCAAGACCCGTGTTGGAGTCCTTGGCGGCGCTGAGCTCTTTGCCCTTCTCGACGAGATTGACCTCCAGCTGCGCCACCTTCGTCTCCAACTCCTTCTTGGCGGCCTCGGCGGCGGCGGCAGCGTCCTCTGCTTGCTTGAGGGCTCCGCCGAGTTTTTCCTCGCGTGCGGCAAGCTCCTCCTCGTGGGCGTCAAGATTGACCTTCCGCTGCGCCAGCTCGCCCTCTTCCGCGGATAGCTTCATAGCGGCAAGTCGCTGTTGCTCTTCGACTTTGGCCTGCTCGAGGAAGAAGACCTTCTGCGCTTCGGCGAGCTGCTCCCGCTCCTCCGCCAGGGATCAGAGGGCTTCCCGGTGGAAACCCCCGAGCTCTTCCGCGCGCTTCTCGATATCTGCTCCCGCCTTCGCGACAAGCGCCTCGCGGGATTCCAGCTTGGCTTGCCGCGTGCGGTAGAGCGACATCAACTTCCGCAGCAGCCGCTCTTCTTCGGGCTCGTTGCTGCTGCTGCTTGGCGCGTCAACCAGCGTCAGCCCCGCGGAGGCGAGCACCTCCCCGTCGAAGATCTCCCCCTCGACCGGCGCCCTGGAGCTTGACGCCCAGGGGAGGTTGATGAAGACGCCTTTGCCGGCCTTCAGGTAGACGCCTGGCTGGGGCTCTTCAGAGCCTGGCTCTGCGGCAGTGGCGGACGGGTCGGCGGTCGGTGTAGCGCCTGGCGCTCCTGCGGCCTCAGGGCCGTCAGTGCGATTGCCGGACCCCTCGCCAGTTGCTGCGGCGGTAGCCTTGGCGGCCTCTGCGTCGGCGGGATCGCCAGCACCGGCTGCTTCTTCGGCGGCAACCTCGGTCTCCATCGGCTCTGTAGCAGATGGGTCTGACAGCCGGAAAGGGGAGAAGAGTCAAGCAAAAACCCAAGAAGATCAAAAGAAGAAGAACCCAAGGGAAGCCTTGCAGCGAAAGGATTACCTGTGCCGGGTTCTGCAGTCGTGGTCTCCGCCGTCAGGGGGCCGCTGGTGCTGTCCCTTGCCGGAGAACCCTCCCTTGCCGGAGACTTCTCCCTTATCGGAAAACTCTCCCTTGCCGGAGAGCTCTCTCTTGTCGGGGGATTCTCCCTTGGCTCCTGGTGAGGCTGCTCTGCTCCTACACAAACCAGCAGTTAGATATTAGCAAAAACAGAGTATCCATGCGCACCTCACAGCGGAAAGCAAACCATATACTTACGCTGGGGGCTGCTCTGGAGAAAAGTTGCCGAGTCCGGCAAGGTTGTCTCGGGTGCACCCCCCGCTGTCGCCGTGGGTTCATCCTCGATGATAATCACCGGGGCCTTGGCTCTCTTCGCTGCTCTCTGGGCCAGAGTCCTGAAAAGGAATAAGTTCAGAGTAAAGCAAGTGAGATACAAGACAAACAGCAAGAATTGAAGAACAGCAGGTACAACAAGAGAAGCTTACTCTTCTTCTTCTTCCTCGTCGGAGCTGAACGCGGAGAAGTCGAAGTCCGGCACGCGCCCGGCGCGAGGAGGCGGAGGAGAAGCTTCCCTTGGCCGCTTGGCAGGAGCAGTGGCGACGGTCTGAGACGACCCCGCTCCAGCTATTGTCGCGGCATGAGAAGCGGCAGGAGCAGAAGCGGTGGTCCGGGAGGGCCCCGCTCCAGTTGTCGTCGCAGCGTGAGATGCTCCCGCGGCAACAGTGTTTGCCACGGTGCAGCGTGTCACGCGGCGCGGCGACTGTTGACCCGCTTGCCGCTCCGCTACGTCACCGGCCTTGCGGAGACGCCTTCTTGGTGGGGATGGAGGCTCTGCTTGCGGCGAGCTGTCTGAAGATGAAGTGGAAGATGAGTTGATCTCCAGCGAGCCGCTCGTATCCTTGGCGGGCTCGCTCGACTCGACGTTCTGCCCGGCAAGCTCTTTCTCGCCGGCAGGCTCCCTTCGCTCGGCATGGCTTGCCGCCTCTGCTGCATCTGCCTCCTCCACTGTGAATCCAAATTCGCCCGCGGCTGCGGCTGCCGCCGCCTCTTCCAGCCTGATGGCGATGAGTGCCATCTCCGCATCGGTGGTGTCGCGGGTGAGGCCATCCTTCTTGTCGGAACGGATCGGCACTTCTACCAAGTCATCGAAGAACTGTTGCACGACGTCGTCTGCAGGCTCCTGCCAAGTTGGCACAATTCCATGCGAGTCACACTCCGGCATCATTGCACGAATGCGGTCGAGCGAGGAATTGTTGCACAACGGAACGACGCCCCCCGGCAACCTGAAAACTTCGAGATGTTGGGGGTCATACTTGAACAGTTCTTGGAGCATCGCGTTGAGCTCCAGAACAGTAAAGTTGTAGTTGAGGCCCGGCCGCAGCCTCATGATATCCGCCGCATTCTTGAACTTCCAAGTGGGTCTCCCCCGTTCCTGCAGGGGGGCGATGCGGCGGCGAAGAAAATCTACGCCAATGGCGCCTACAGTGAGCCCGGCAAGCCTGAGGCGCAGGATCCGGGTGACAGCAATCTTCAGCCTGTCGTCTTCCGGGGCCACGTCACTCCAATCGCTGCCGCGTGCTACTGGGGTTTGGCGCCGGGCGGTAAATGGCTGCGGGTTCTCCTCGTCAATCCAGCACCAGTCTGCCCTCCACTCCCCCCACTTGCCGCGGAATTCTCCCTCCAGATAAGTTTCCTTCTTGCCGGCCCTTGAGATCCAGGCGATTCCGCCGGATAGAGGCTCTCCTCTCTCTACTCGGGGTATGAAGAAGTGGCAAAAGAGGGCTACATTGGGATGGACTCCGACAAAGTTTTCGCAGAGATGCGCGAAAACTGCCATGGTCAGAACGGCATTGGGGGTGAAGTCAAGGAGGTGGAATCCATAGGTATTCATGATGTCGCAGAAGAATTCAGAAAAAGGTGGGCAGAGCCCGCAGTAGAAGAACAAAGCGAAGAAAGGGTATCCATTTGGAGCCTTCTTCCAAGCGGCGGCGGGGAGTACCTTCGTGCGCAGATGCGCTCGTGTCTCCGCCGACCAGAAGAGGTAGTAGTTCTCCCTCAGCTCCTTCGCGGCAAGCTTGGGGGGGAAACTGCGCGCTCCTTCCGCAGCGCCGCAAGCCGCTGCGCCTCGGTCGACTTCACGACCTTCCCCTTGTTGGCTTTTGGAGCCATGGCGGAAGTAGTGGAGGAGGTCGACGGTGTTGGTGATGCTGGTGGCGATGGGGGGCGGAGCGCTGCTCTCTTTCGGCTTTGGGAAGACGAGGGAGCGGCGGAGATTTCTGAGATTGGAAGCAGCAACGGGCGAATGGGCGGACTGCCCCTGTTTCCCCTGCTTATAAGGAGGGAGGGGGCGGATGTTCCGCATTTCCGAATAAAGTAACCACCCACGATCCCTCCCACGACGCCGCATTCAACGCGTGCCGTTCGGGGAGGGCGCGGTGGATACGGAGAAAGATACGGCGTAACCTAGGCCGCGCATGCCCGTGCCCTGTTTTGGGCCTGGCCCAACAGCGCTCGGCACCGTGTATGGCCCAGGCCCGGGGGCTCCTGTCGGTGTACTAGAGTAGGGGTACCCTAGTATCCCGAACTTGTGCACGGGCAGTCGCAGCATCCCGCGGCAAGGCTTGCCGGGTGACCGCCAAGGTCCTCCGTGGTTCCCCTGGAGCCATTCAAGGAGACAAGACCCCGGCAAGAGGAGCTTGCCGGGAAGGCCAACTAAGGCACCTCAAGACCCCGGCAAGAGGAGCTTGCCGGGAAGGCCACCCAAGGCATCTCAAGGAACTTGCCACGACGCGCCACGCGTCCCGGCAAGGCCCGGTGAGCGACAAGCTCCCGGACGCGACAAGACAACTACCGCGGCAAGGCGCTTGCCGCGGCAAGCCACCACTCTGTGTCCACGCTCCAGCGCATCCACCAACGTGTCGCTCTGGGACCCTTCCTAGCGTACGTGGCGGGAGGCTGTGCAGCCAGCGGTGAGCGGTGGCAAGCGGCGCTGACAAGATTGCCGTCGTGGCAAGCGGTGGCATCCCTGACGTTCCCTTTTACACTATTTAGGCGACGCAGACGGGCATTTAAGGCCCTTGTCCCCTGCCGTCAGGGTTAGGTATGATACACTATAGCAGGTAGCTGTACCAACCACAACACCTTTCCCTTTTTGCCCTTGTCTACGTTGCCACCTGTCGGTGACCCCTTGAGCATATAAAAGGAGGCCTATGCGCAACATAGAGGGGGGTTCGAACACTCACGCTCGGTCTCGTTAGCTGCTGAAGTGTACTGTAGCACTCCGCGCTCCCGAGCAAGAACTCAATACAAACCACAAAGCAGGAGTAGGGTTTTACGCATCCGTGCGGCCCGAACCTGGGTAAACTGCTCGTGTGCTTCGCCTCGATCCGCTCTTTGCACGACCTCCGCCCCCGCCGAACTGAAAGGGACTCGGCCCGCTGGTCCCATTGGTGCCCGTGGATCAGTACCCCGGCAATGGAAGAATTATGAACGGTGGCTTTGCCACAAATATGATGTCAACTACATGATCATGCAAAGAAATATGACAATGATGGAGCGTGTCATAATCTACGGAACGGTGGAAAGTTGCATGGCAACATATCTCGGAATGGCTATGGAAATGCCATGATAGGTAGGTATGGTGGCTGTTTTGAGGAAGGTATATGGTGGGTTTATGGTACCGGCAAAAGTTGCGCGGTACTAGAGAGGCTAGCATGGTGGAAGGGTGAAAGTGCGTATGATCCATGGACTCAACATTAGTCATAAAGAACTCACATACTTATTGCAAAAATCTATTAGTTATCGAAACAAAGTACTACGCGCATGCTCCTAGGGGGTAGATTGGTAGGAAAAGACCATCGCTCGTCCCTGACCGCCACTCATAAGGAAGGCAATCAATAAATAAATCATGCTCCGACTTCATCACATAACGGTTCACCATACGTGCATGCTACGGGAATCACAAACTTCAACACAAGTATTTCTCAAATTCACAACTACTCAACTAGCATGACTCTAATATTACCATCCTCATATCTCAAAACAATCATCAAGCATCAAACTTCTCTTAGTATTCAACACACTCATAAGAGAATTTTACTATTCTTCTTGTATACCTAGCATATTAGGATTATTTAAGCAAATTACCATGCTATTAAGACTCTCAAAATAATATAAGTGAAGCATGAGAGTTCATCTATTTCTTCAAAATAAAACTACCACCATGCTCTAAAAGGATATAAGTGAAGCACTAGAGCAACAACAAACTACTCCGAAAGATATAAGTGAAGATCAATGAGTAGTCGAATAATTATGCAACTATGTGAAGACTCTCTAACATTAAAGAATTTAATTTCTTGGTATTTTATTCAAACAGCAAGCAAAGCAAAAGAAAATGACATCTAAGAATAGCAAACATCATGTGAAGAAGTAAAAACTTAGGATCAACCGATACTAACCGATAGTTGTTGAAGAAGAAAGGTGGGATGCCAACCGGGGCATCCCCAAGCTTAGATGCTTGAGATTTCTTAAAATATTATCTTGGGGTGCCTTGGGAATCCCCAAGCTTGAGCTTTTGTGTCTCCTTAATTCCTCTCATATCACGGTCTCCCTAAATCTCAAAAGCTTCATCCACACAAAACTCGACAAGGACTCGTGAGATAAGTTAGTATAAACCATTGAAAAAACCTTATCATACTCTACTGTAGCAAATCACTAAAATTATTATTCAACATTGCATACTAAATGCCTCTGCATATTTAATAGTCCTATAGTCAAATAGAATCATTAAAGAAGCAAACATATGCAAACAATGCAAACATAATAGCAATCTTCCTAAACAGGATAGTCTGTAAAGAATGCTGCAACATCCATACTTCCCTAGCTCCAAAAATTATGAAAGAAAGTTCCCACTTAGTAAATTTATCAGAGCTTAATATTAAAAATGTTTCAACATTTTATCACATTCTGAATTTTCTAGGGAATTATTGCAACAGCGGTAAACTTTCTGTTTTCAAACAGCAACATGTATACTTGTAACATAGGCATAGTAAAGGCTATCAATGCCACTTTTATTGAAATAAAAGATGCAAAAAATTGTTCTAAATAACATCAAGCAAATGAAAACAAAATAAATTGATGCTCCAAGCAAAACACATATCATGTGGTGAATAAAAATATAGCTCCAAGTAAAGTTACCGATGGAAGTGGACGAAAGAGGGGATGCCTTCCGGGGCATCCCCAAGCTTAGGCTCTTGGTTGTCCTTGAATATTACCTTGGGGTGCATTGGGCATCCCCAATATTAGGCTCTTTCCACTCCTTATTCCATAGTCCATCGAATCCTTACCCAAAAGTTGAAAACTTCACAACACAAAACTTAACAGAAAACTCGTAAGCTCCGTTAGTATAAGAAAGTAAATCACCACTTCAAGGTATTGCAATGAACTCATTCTTTATTTATATTGGTGTTAAACCTACTGTATTCCATCTTATCTATGGTTTATAAACTATTTTACTAGCCATAGATTCATCAAAATAAGTAAACAACACATGAAAAACAGAATCTGTCAAAAACAGAATAGTCTCTAGTAATCTGGATCAAATGTATACTTCTGGAACTCATAAAATTCTAAAATAAATTGCTGGACCTGAGGAATTTATATATTAATCATCTGAAAAAATAATTAACTAAATATCACTCTCCAAATAAAAATGGCAGCAATTCTCGTGAGCGCTAAAGTTTCTGTTTTTTACAGTATGATCAACAAGACTTTCCCAAAGTCTTCCCAAAGGTTCTACTTGGCACAAACACTAATTAAACATATAAAACCACATATAAACATAGGCTAGATGTATTATTTATTATTAAACAGGAAAAAAAATTAAGGAGCTAAAATAAAATTGGGTTGCCTCCCAACAAGCGCTATCGTTTAATGCCCCTAGCTAGGCATGATGATTTCAATGATGCTCACATGAAGGATAAGAATTGTAACATAAGGAGAGCATCATGAAGAATATGAATAGCACATTTAAGTCTAACCCACTTCCTATGCATAGGGATTTTGTGAGCAAACAACTTATGGGAACAAGAATCAACTTGCTTAGGAAGGTAAAATAAGCATAACTTCAAAACTTTAAGCACATAGAGGGGAAACTTGATATTATTGCAATTCCTACAAGCATATGTTCCTCCCTCATAATAATTTTCAGTAGCATCATGAATGAATTCAACAATATAACCAGCACCTAAATCATTCTTTCCATGATCTACAAGCATAGAAAATTTACTACTCTCCACACAAGCAAAATTCTTCTCATGAATAATAGTGGGAGCAAACTCAACAAAATAACTATCATGTGATTGAAAATTAAGATCAAGATGACAAGTTTCATGATTATCATTATTATTTAAAGCATACGTGTCATCACAATAATCTTCATAGATATGAGGCATGCTTTCATCATAATAAATTTACTCATCAAAACTTGGGGGACAAAAAATATCATCTTCGTCAAACATAGCTTCCCCAAGCTTGTGGCTTTGCATATCATTAGCATCATGGATATTCAAGGAATTCATACTAACAACATTGCAATCATGCTCATCATTCACATATTTAGTGCCAAACATTTTATAGATTTCTTCTTCTAGCACTTGAGCACAATTATCCTTTCCATCATACTCACGAAAGATATTAAAAAGGTGAAGCGTATGAGACAAACTCAATTCCATTTTTTATAGTTTTCTTTTATAAACTAAACTAGTGATAAAACAAGAAACTAAAAGACTCGATTGCAAGATCTAAAAATATACCTTGAAGCACTCACTTCCCCGGCAATGGCGCCAGAAAAGAGCTTGATGTCTACTACACAACCTTCTTCTTGTAGACGTTGTTGGGCCTCCAAGTGCAGAGGTTTGTAGGACAGTAGCAAATTTCCCTCAAGTGGATGACCTAAGGTTTATCAATCCGTGGGAGGCGTAGGATGAAGATGGTCTCTCTCAAGCAACCCTGCAACCAAATAACAAAGAGTCTCTTGTGTCCCCAACACACCCAATACAATGGTATATTTTATAGGTGCACTAGTTCGGTGAAGAGATGGTGAAACAAGTGGTATATGGATAGTAGATAAAGGTATTTGTAATCTGAAATAATAAAAACAGCAAGGTAACGAATGATAAAAGTGAGCGTAAACGGTATTGCAATGCTAGGAAATAAGGCCTAGGGTTCATACTTTCACTAGTGCAAGTCCTCTCAACAATACTAACATAATTGGATCATAAAACTATCCCTCAACATGCAACAAAGAGTCACTCCAAAGTCACTAATAGCGGAGAACGAACGAAGAGATTATGGTAGGGTACGAAACCACCTCAAAGTTATTCTTTCCAATCAATCTGTTGGGCTATTCCTATAAGTGTCACAAACAGCCCTAGAGTTCGTACTAGAATAACACCTTAAGACACAAATCAACCAAAACCCTAATGTCACCTAGATACTCCAATGTCACCTCAAGTATCCATGGGTATGATTATACGATATGCATCACACAATCTGAGATTCATCTATTCAACCAACACAAAGGACCTCAAAGAGTGCCCCAAAGTTCTACCGGAGAATCACGACGAAAACGTGTGCCAACCCCTATGCATAGGTTCATGGGAGGAACCCGCAAGTTGGTCACCAAAACATACATCAAGTGAATCATGTGATATCCCATTGTCACCACAGGTATCCACGGCAAGACATACATCAAGTGTTCTCAAATCTTTAAAGACTCAATCCGATAAGATAACTTCAAAGGGGAAACTCAATGCATTACAAGAGAGTAGAGGGGGGAAGAAACATCATAGGATCCAAATATAATAGCAAAGCTTGCTATACATCAAGATCGTATCACCTCAAGAACACGAGAGAGAGAGATCAAACACATAGCTACTGGTACATACCCTCAGCCCCGAGGGAGAACTACTCCGTCCTCGTCATGGCGAGCACCGGGATGATGAAGATGGCCACCGGAGAAGGATTGCCCCCTCCGGCAGGGTGCCGGGACGGGTCTAGATTGGCTTTAGGTGGCTACGGAGGCTTCTGGCGGCGGAACTCCCGATCTATTCTGCGTTCTGGAAGTTTTAGGGTATGTGGAGTTATATAGGCGGAAGAAGTATGTCAGGGGAGCCACGAGGGCCCCATGAGGCAGGGGGGCATGCCCTAGGGGGGTGGGCGCGCCTCCCACCCTCGTGGGCAGCCCGTGTCTCCCCTGACGTGCACTCCAAGTTCCATGGGTTGCTTTCCTTCCAACAATAACTTCTCCAGTTGATTTCATTCCGTTTCGACTCCATTTGATATTCCTTTTTTCTCAAAACACTGAAATAGGCATAAAACAACAAATCTGGGCTGGGCCTCCGGTTAATAGGTTAGTCCCAAAAGTAATATAAAAGTGGAAAATAAAGACCAGTATTGCCTAAAACAGTAGATAATATAGCATGGAGCAATCAAAAATTATAGATACATTGGAGACATATCGGCCATCAAATGTCACAACGTAACTGGATGATTATAAATATGCCCTACATGTATCTCCGAAGGTGTTTGTTGAGTTGTCATAGATCGAGATTAGGATTTGTCACTCCGAGTATCGGAGAGGTATCTCTGGGCCCTCTCGGTAATACACATATCATAAGCTTGCAAGAAAACGACTAAGGAGTTATTCACGAGGTGATGTATTACGGATCGAGTAAAGAGACTTGCCGGTAACGAGATTGAACTAGGTATGAATATACCGACGATTGAATCTCGGGCAAGTAACATACCGATAGACAAAGGGAATAACGTATGTCCTCATAATGGTTCGACCGACAAAGATCTTCGTATAATATATAGGAGCCAATATGGGAATCTAGGTTCCGCTATTGTTTATTGACCGGAGAGGTGTCTCGGTCATGTCTACATAGTTCTTGAACCCGTAGGGTCCACACGCTTAACGTTCGATGACGATATAGTATTATATGAGTTATGTGATTTTGTGACCGAATGTTGTTCGGAGTCCCGGATGAGATCACAGACATGACGAGGAGTCTCAAAATGGTCGAGAGGTAAATATTGATATATAGGACGATGGTATTCGGACACCTAAAGTGTTCCGGAGGGTACCGGGTACATATCGGGTCACCGGAAGGGGTTCCGGGCACCCCTGGCAAAAGATATGGGCCTTATGGGCCAAGAGGGGAAACACACCATCCACAAGGGGCTAGTGCCCCCCATATGAGCCGGACTGAGTGCAGAAGGAAAAGGGGAGGAGGAAAGAAAAGAGAGGGAATGGGATTCCGCCTTCCTTCCCCCTCTCCCCTCTTTCCTTCCCCCTTCTGTATATAAGGAAAGGGGGCGCAGAGCAAGGCAGGGCCCCTAGGGGGCGGCGGCCAAGCCCTAGGCCGCCCTGGCTGCCTCCCCTCCCCCACCTATATATATGTGGGGAGGGGTGCCTCACAAGCACACAACATCAATTGTTAGCCGTGTGCGCCCCCCTCCATAGTTTACACCCCCGATCATAGTTTTGCGGTGCTTAGGCGAAGCCCTGCAAGAATCACTTCACCAACACCGTCACCATACCGTCGTGGTGACGGAACTCATCTACTACCTCGACACCTTGCTGGATCAAGAAGGCAAGGGACATCAGCGAGCTGAATGTGTGTAGAACTCGGAGGTGTCGTACGTTCGGTGCTTGATCGGTCGGAGCTAGAAGAAGTTCGACTACGTCAACCACATTGTCAAATGCTTCCGCTTTCGGTCTATGAGGGTACGTAGACACACTCTCCCCCTCGTTGCTATGCATCTCCTAGATAGATCTTGCGTGAGTGTAGGAAACTTTTTGAAATTGCAAGCTACGTTTCCCAACACCATCTTGGAGCAAGGACCTCCTGCTTTGCAAAGGACAGTGTTGGCGCAACATGATGATGGACGTGGAGAGCTTTGTTGTGCTTCTTTAATGATCACTGATGGGGTTGTAGATGTTGGGGTGAATCCCAAAGATGCGATGGAGGAGGATTAATTATCTTGAGCTACCTTTTAACATGCTTCTGGTGCAAGATGGATGCTTGTGTCTTACGGAAACTGTCTGATCCCGGTGGTTTTCGCTTGAGCTGATTTGGGCTGGGAGGGGGGTTGACTAACAACCCCCCCCCCCGCCGCCATGTAATATTTTGTATCCTGTTGCTTTAGAATTTCCCCTAGTTTCACTAAATTGCCTTAGGAAGCGACATCTCTTTTACTCTTTGCACCAGGATGCTTTCCTTTTTGCCCTTTCCCATTATCAATATGATAGTGGAACTCGGTTCTTTTTATGTGATCATATGACAGAAAAAAACATTGTCATATAATGAGATCCGAATTAGAATCCCTTTTAACTATCATTTTAATAATGAGATCTAAAAAATAAGAGTTTGAAGTGTTTGAGTTTATTTTTTGAAACTCGACAAAAATTAACATTCATTATACTTTGTTTCGATGGAATTTCTTCATAGGCTAGGGAGCTCCCACATCACATTAATAAGTCGAGAGTTGGCCAAAATTATAAAGAAAAACATATCTGAAACCATATATAGCAAGGTTTATTAATGGAAAACCAGCAAACACCCGAACTCCCCAGTCACACTACCTAGCTAGACTAAGTGATTTTTTGGTTTATTTATTTCTAGAAAAATAACGAAACATCGTTAGACTAGCATTTTGGTACACGAAGTCCTGATTAAATATTTTCAAAACAACACTAAAAATTTAGACACCCCATTAAAACCAAATTAAACCTCTTTGAAGCAATGAATAGTCCCATAAAATAGGTACTATGGGAACCAGGTGAAACTTCATTTAACTCTTTTAACTGAAACATGAATGATACTACAAACATTTGAAGATTCTTTCAGATATGTTCGAACCTAAATAGAAACCCTAGTGAAATACATAATGAACATGACTGTGTGCATATGCAAATTACATGGTTGCTGCAAAATGAGTTACTTACCAGAGACTCTGACATTTCCAAATTCCGTCTAGTTTCCTTGCATGGGTTCACTAACCTTGGAGCTACATAATGATAAAAGACTAAAACTCAAGGTGTCTGTTGTAGAAGAGGCGCTAAGCTTGTAAGGGCATAGGCTGTGTTAAGCCCGAGACATCCAACTAGTTGTGGGCTTGCTTTTGGAGAAGTAAAAATGACTTACAATACTCATTTTGGCAATTTCAGGTGGAACCACTTTAAAAAATGTTCCCACATTGTCCACATGACATGGGCGGCCTGCTAATCCACTTTCCCAGCGACCCTCTCCTCGAGTGTCCTCCCTCGCTGGTGTCGGGCTTGGCTGCGTGGCCGACGGCGGGGGCTGGACTTTGTTCCTGTTATTTTTTCAAAGGCGTGTGGCGATGTATATGCGATGGCTTGATGTGAATGTGGTTATGGTGCAGCTATAGCATTTCTTGGCTGGGCACGGGCTATAGCATGCCTTACCAATCCTTGGGGACATCAGGCTACAGCGCGCGCCCAAGAGGTAGAGGAAATGGTGGGGAGCATCACCACCTGATACGTTCATTTTGCATCATGTTTTCCTACTATTATTTATGATGTTTTTTATGCATGATAATGCTATTTGGAGTAATTATAATGCCTTTTCTCCCACAATTTGCAAGGTACACACAAAGAGGGAGAATTCCGGCAGCTAGAAATCTGGACCTGGAAAAGCTATGTCAGGCTACCTATTCTGCACAACTCCAAACAAGCTGAAACTTCACGAAGAAGTTTTATGGAATATATGATGAATATTGGAGCAAATAAGTGAAGGAAATATTCCCTAGATGAAATAATAAAGTTATTATTTATTTCATGATAAATGTTTATTATTCATGCTAGAATTGTATTAACCGGAAACATAATACATGTGTGAATACATAGACAAACATAGTGTCACTAGTGTGCCTCTACTTGACTATCTCATTGATCAAAGATGGTTAAGTTTCCTAACCATAGACATGAGTTGTCATTTGATCAATGGGATCACATCATTAGGAGAATGAGGTGATTGACTTGACCCATTCCGTTAGCTTAGCACTTGATCATTTTTGTTTACTGTTATTGCTTTCTTCATGACTTATACATGTTCTTATGACTATGAGATTATGCATCTCCCGAATACTAGAGGAACACTTTGTGTGCTACCAAATGTCACAACGTAACTAGGTGATTATAAAGGTGCTCTACAAGTGTCTCCGATGGTACTTGTGGAGTTGGCATAGATCAAGATTAGGATTTGTCACTCCGATTGTTGGAGAGGTATCTCTGGGCCCTCTCGGTAATACACATCACTATAAGCCTTGCAAGCAATACAACTAATGAGTTAGTTGTGGGATAGTGCATTACAGAACGAGTAAAGAGACTTGCTGGTAACGAGATTGAACTAGGTATTGGGATACCGACGATCGAATCTCGGGCAAGTAACATACCGATGACAAAGAGAACAATGTATAGTGTTATGCAGTTTGACCGATAAAGATCTTCGTACAATATGTAGGAACCAATATGAGCATCCAGGTTCCGCTATTGGTTATTGACCAGAGACATGTCTCGGCCATGTCTACATAGTTCTCGAACCAGTAGGGTCCGCACGCTTAAAGTTCTATGACGATCGGTTTTATGAGTTTATATGTTTCGATGTACCGAAGGTAGTTCGGAGTCCCGGATATGATCACGGACATGACGAGGAGTCTCAAAATGGTCGAGACATAAAGATTGTTATATTGGAAGCCTACATTTGGACATCGGAAGAGTTCCAGGTAAAATCAGGATTTTACCGGAGTACCGGTAGGGTTACCGGAACCCCCCGGGGGCTAATGGGCCTTGTTGGGCCATAAGGGAAAGAGAAAGGGGCCGGACTAGGGAAGGCAGCGCGTCCCCTCCCTCTGGTCCGAATTGGACTAGGAGAGGGGGGGCGCCCCCTTTCCTTCTCTTTGTTCCTCTTCCTTTCCCCTCCTAGTAGGAGTAGGAAAGGGAGGAATCCTACTCCTACTAGGAGGAGGATTCCTCCTCCTGGCGCACCAACAAGGGCCGGCTGGCCTCCCCCTTGCTCCTTTATATACAGGGACATGGGGCACCTCTAGACACACAAGTTGATCACAAAGATCTCTCCCAGCCGTGTGCGGTGCCCCCTCCACCATAATCCACCTTGGTCATACTGTAGCGGTGTTTAGGCGAAGCCCTGCTGCGGTAGCTTCATCAACATCATCACCACACCGTCGTGCTGAAGAAACTCTTCCCCGAGCTCTACTGGATCGTGAGTTCGCGGGACGTCACCGAGCTGAAAGTGTGCTGAACGCAGAGGTGCCGTATGTTCGGTACTGAGGATTGGCCGATCGTGAAGACATACGACTAGATCAACCGCATTGTCATAACGCTTCCGCTAAAAGGTCTATGAGGGTACGTGGACGACACTCTCCCCTCTCGTTGCTATGCATCACCATGATCCTGTGTGTGCGTAGGATTTTTTCTGAAATTACTACGTTCCCCAACAGTGGCATCCGAGCTAGGTTTTATGCGTAGATGTTATATGCACGAGTAGAACACAAGTGAGTTGTGGGCGATACAAGTCATACTGCTTACCAGCATGTCATACTTTGGTTCGGCGGTATTGTTGGATGAAGCGGCCCGGACCGACATTATGCGTACGCTTACGGAGACTGGTTCTACCGACGTGCTTTGCACATAGGTGGCTGGCGGGTGTTTGTTTCTCCAACTTTAGTTGAACCGAGTGTGGCTACGCCCGGTCCTTGAGAAGGTTAAAACATCATTAACTTGACGAACTATCATTGTGGTTTTGATGCATAGGTAAGAACGGTTCTTGCTCAGCCCATAGCAGCCACGTAAAACTTGCAACAACAAAGTAGAGGACATCTAACTTGTTTTTGCAGGGCAAGTTGTGATGTGATATGGTCAAAACATGATGCTATATTTATTGTATGAGATGATCATGTTTTGTAACGGTGTTATCGGCAACTGGCAGGAGCCATATGGTTGTTGCTTTATTGTATGTAATGCAATCGCCCTGTAATTGCTTTACTTTATCACTAAGCAGTAGCGATAGTCGTAGAAGCAATTGTTGGCGAGATGACAACGATGCTACGATGGAGATCAAGGTGTCGCGCCGGTGATGATGGTGATCATAACGGTGCTTCGGAGATGGAGATCACAAGCACAGGATGATGATGGCCATATCATATCACTTATATTGATTGCATGTGATGTTTATCCTTTATGCATCTTATTTTGCTTTGTTTGACGGTAGCATTATAAGATGATCTCTTACTAAATTTCAAGATAGAAGTTTTCTCCCTGAGTATGCACCGTTGCCAAAGTTCATCATGCTGAGACACCACGTGATGATCGGGTGTGATAAGATCTACGTCCATCTACAACGGGTGCAAGCTAGTTTTGCACACGCAGAATACTCGGGTTAAACTTGACGAGCCTAGCATATGCAGATATGGCCTCGGAACACTGAGACCGAAAGGTCGGGCGTGAATCATATAGTAGATATGATCAACATAGTGATGTTCACCATTGAAAACTACTCCATTTCACATGATGATCGGTTATGGTTTAGTTGATATGGATCACGTGATCACTTAGATGATTAGAGGGATGTCTATCTAAGTGGGAGTTCTTAAGTAATATGATTAATTGAACTTAAATTTATCATGAACTTAGTACCTGATAGTATTTTGCTTATCTATGTTGTTGCAGATAGATGGCCCGTGATGTTGTTCCGTTGAATTTTAATGCGTTCCTTGAGAAAGCAAAGTTGAAAGATGATGGTAGCAATTACACGGACTGGGTCCGTAACTTGAGGATTATCCTGATTGCTGCACAGAAGAATTATGTCCTGGAAGCACCGCTAGGTGCCAGGCCTGCTGCTGATGACGTTAAGAACGTCTGGCAGAGTAAAGCTGATGACCACTCGATAGTTCAGTGTGCCATGCTTTACGGCTTAGAACCAGGACTTCAACGACGTTTTGAACGTCATGGAGCATATGAGATGTTCCAGGAGTTGAAGTTAATATTTCTAGCAAATGCCCAGATTGAGAGATATGAAGTCTCCAATAAGTTCTATAGCTGCAAGATGGAGGAGAATAGTTCTGTCAGTGAGCATATACTCAAAATGTCTGGGTATCATAATCACTTAACTCAACTGGGAGTTAATCTTCCTGTTGATAGTGTCATTAACGGAGTTCTTCAATCACTACCACCAAGCTACAAAAGCCTCGTGATGAACTATAATATGCAAGGGATGAATAAGACAATTCCCGAGCTCTTCGCGATGCTAAAGTCTGCGGAGGTAGAAATCAAAAAGGAGCATCAAGTTTTGATGGTTAACAAAACCACCATTTTCAAGAAAAAGGGTAAAGGGAAGAAGAAGGGGAACTTTAAGAAGAACAACAAGCAAGTTGCTGCTCAAGAGAAGAAACCCAAGTCTGGACCTAAGCCTGAGACTGGGTGCTTCTACTGCAAACAGACTGGTCACTGGAAGCGGAACTGCCCCAAGTATTTGGTGGATAAGAAGGATGGCAAGGTGAACAAAGGTATATGTGATATACATGTTATTGATGTGTACCTTACTAGAGCTCGCAGTAGCACCTGGGTATTTGATACTGGTTTTGTTGCTAATATTTGCAACTCGAAACAGGGACTACAGATTAAGCGAAGACTGGCTAAGGACGAGGTGACGATGCGCGTGGGAAATGGTTCCAAAGTCGATGTGATCGCCGTCGGCATGCTACCTTTACATCTACCTTTGGAATTAGTTTTAGACCTAAATAATTGTTATTTGATGCCAGCGTTGAGCATGAACATTATATCTGGATCTTGTTTAATGCAAGACGATTATTCATTTAAATCTGTGAATAATGGTTGTTCTATTTATATGAGTAATATCTTTTATGGTCATGCACCCTTGAAGAGTGGTCTATTTTTGATGAATCTAGATAGTAGTGATACACATATTCATAATATTGAAGCCAAAAGATGCAGAGTTGATAATGATAGTGCAACTTATTTGTGGCACTGCCGTTTAGGTCATATTAGTGTAAAGCGCATGAAGAAACTCCATACTGATGGAATTTTGGAATCACTTGATTATGAATCACTTGGTAGTTGCGAACCATGCCTTATGGGCAAGATGACTAAAACGCCATTCTCCGGAACAATGGAGCGAGCAACAGACTTGTTGGAGATCATACATACTGATGTATGTGGCCAGATGAATATTGAGGCTCGCGGCGGGTATCGTTATTTTCTCACCTTCACAGATGATTTAAGCAGATATGGGTATATCTACTTTATGAAACATAAGTCTGAAACATGTGAAAAGTTCAAAGAATTTCAGAGTGAAGTGGAAAATCATCGTAACAAGAAAATAAAGTTTCTATGATCTGATCGTGGAGGAGAGTATTTGAGTTACGGGTTTGGTCTACATTTGAAACAATGCAGAATAGTTTCGCAACTCACGCCACCTGGAACACCACAATGTAATGGTGTGTCCGAACGTCGTAATCGTACTTTACTAGATATGGTGCGATCTATGATGTCTCTTATTGATTTACCGCTATCTTTTTGGGTTATGCTTTAGAGACGGCTGCATTCACGTTAAATAGGGCACCATCAAAATCCGTTGAGACGACACCTTATGAACTATGGTTTGGCAAGAAACCAAAGTTGTCATTTCTTAAAGTTTGGGGCTGCGATGCTTATGTGAAAAAGCTTCAACCTGATAAGCTCGAACCCAAATCGGATAAATGTGTCTTCATAGGATACCCAAAGGAAACTATTGGGTACACCTTCTATCACAGATCCAAACGCAAGACATTCGTTGATAAGAATGGATCCTTTCTAGAGAAGGAGTTTCTCTCGAAAGAAGCCAGTGGGAGGAAAGTAGAACTTGATGAGGTAACAGTACCTGCTCCCTTGTTGGAAAGTAGTTCATCACAGAAACCTGTTCCTGATACGTCTCCAACGTATCTATAATTTTTGATTGTTCCATCCTATTATATTATCAACTTTGGATGTTTTATATGCATTTATATGCTATTTTATATGATTTTTGAGACTAACCAATTAACCTAGAGCCCAGTGCCAGTTTCTGTTTTTTCCTTGTTTTAGAGTATCATAGAAAAGGAAAATCAAACGGAGTCCAATTGACCTGAAACTTCACGGGACTTATTTTTGGACCAGAAGAAGCCCACGGAGTATCGGAGATGGACCAGAAGAGCCCCGGGCTACCCACGAGGGTGGGGGGCGCGCCCACCCCCCTGGGCACGCCCTCCTGCCTCATGGCCAGCCCGGAGGTCCACCGACGTACTTCTTCCTCCCATATATACCCATATACCCTAAAAACTTCGAGGAGCACAATAGATCGGGAGTTTCGCCGCCAGAAGACTCTGTAGACACCGAAAACTTCTCTCTAAATGGGAAGGCCCCTATGTTATCGAAGAGGTCTATCGTTCTGGTGCAATAAAAATCAAAAACTTCGAGGGCACAAATCCGAAGGTGGTAAACGGTCAAAGAATCAAACATTATATCTTAGGTAATCCCATAAATGTTGAAATCAATATTATTGAAACTGTAACCCCGGAGGAATACATAAGGGACACTTTCCGGAACGTTTCAGACTCCGAAAAGGAATAGGTATGTGATACGGTAAGTAAACTGACTCCAAAACAATTTTTAAGGCAATATTTCTCCGTTTTAGAATATTTAGAAAAAAGAAAAATAAGTAGCAGTCCGGGAAGGACACGAGGGCCCCATGAGGGTGGTGGGCGCGCCCTACCCCCCTGGGCGCGCCCCCTACCTCGTGAGCACCTCGTGTGCCTTCCGGACTCTGCTTTCTTGCACATTACGTATTTTGGTCGGTAAAAATTCATTATATATTCTCCCGAAGGTTTTGACTCCTGTATCACGCAAACCTCCTCTGTTCTTGTTTCATGCTGTTTTCTGTCAGGGTTTTCCAGGCTAGGCATCATGTCGTCTCCCTCCTCCAACAATGGTGACAATGATGCTTGGCTAATGAAGATAGATCTGAAGAGGGAAGAACCCACGAAGGTCAACAAGGATGAAAGGATCAAGAAGGCCACGGAGGATCAAGCTCCAGCAGCAGAAGACACCCTTCAAACTGATCATAACCTTCTTACCCCAACTGAGATTGAAGCTTTCAAGATGATTGAGTTAGCTCGTGTTCAAAACAAGTATCTCACACAAGAAAATATTTTGTTGGAAGTAGCATATTGTCGCACTCAAGGGCATTATTCGCAAGCTGGAGGACCTCTTACGCTCGATGTGCGATTATCCGTCACCTCCACCTTCTTCACCAACCAAGGAGACATGATCACATGGGTATGGGCACTCCCCTTGGCAACTGCCAAGCTTGGGGGAGGTGCCCCGGTATCGTATCACAATCACAACTCCTATCTTTACCGTTTTTCTTAGTTCGATCCTATTAGTAGTATCTTGATCTAGTAGAATAAAGTTTATGGCATGATCTAGTTTTGAGTTTTGCTTTATGATCTCTCTATGTAATGAGTCCGTGAGCTATATATAATTAAGATTAGTGTTGAGTCAAGGGCTTGATTATTTTGCCATGATCTTGGGTGAATAAAAGAAAAGAGAAAAAGAATAAAAAGAAACAAAAAGTTCATATTGATCTTATTGAGAGTAATGACTTCACATAGAAAGAGTATGATGATTAAAAGTTGTTGGGAGTTGGCAGACATAGCTTTGGTCATTGTTGCAATTAATTGGAAGTAGTAAGGAAAGAGAGGTTTCACATATAAATATATTATCATTGACATCTTTTATGATTGGGAGCACTCATTAAAATATGACATGCTAAAGAGTTGATGTTGGACAAGGAAGACGACGTAATGAGTCATGTCTTTCTTATATCTGAGATAAAGTATGTTGTCATGGATCCTCTAACTTGTTGAGCTTGCCTTTCCCCCTCATGCTAGCCAAATTCTCAGCACCAAGTTAGAAATACTACTTGTGCCTCCCAATATCTTAAACCAGTTGCCATGAGAAGTCCCACCATATCTACCTATGGATTGAGTAAGATCCTTCAAGTAAGTTGTCATCGGTGCAAAGAAATAAAAATTGCTCTAAATATGTATGATTGATTGGTGTGGGAGAAATAAGCTTTATACGATCTTGTGATGTGGAAGTAATAAAAGCGACGGACTGCATAATAAAGGTTCATATCACAAGTATCGTGTGAGTGTTAGGCAATTATGGAGGACTAAATGATGGTTGAGTATGTGGACTTGCTTTTTTAGCTCTGACATAGACTCTTTCCGATGCTATGATAAATTGCAATTGCTTCAATGACTGAAATTATAGTATGTTGGAGCCCAATAAGGTTTATGATTTATACTTTTGCATTGTGAATATATCATCACTTGAACATAAGTAATCATATGACAAAATCTATATATGTTGCTGTTATGAGAATAATCATGACGCCTTCATGTCCGTATTTTATTTTTATCGACGCCTCTACCTCTAAACATGAGGACATATTTATTGTTATCGGCTTTTCGCTTGAGGACAAGCGAGGTCTAAGCTTGGGGGAGTTGATACGTCCATTTTGCATCATGCTTTTATATCGATATTTATCGCATTATGGACTGTTATTTCACTTTATGTCACAATACTTATGGCTATTCTCTCTTATTTTACAAGGTTTACATAAGGAGGGAGAATGCCGGCAGCTGGAATTCTGGTCTGGAAAAGGAGCAAATATTAGAGACCTATTCTGCGCAACTCCAAAAGTCCTGAAACTCCACGGAACGTCTTAAAAGAAATAAAGAAAAATCCACGCCAAAGATGAAGGCCAGGGGGCCCACCTTCTCACGAGGGTGGGGGCGCGCCCCCCTACCTCGTGGGCCCCTGGTGGCTCTCCGATGCCCATCTTCTCCTATATGAGGTCTTTCGATGAAAAAAATAGAAGGAACTTTTCGGGACGAGACTCCGCCGCCACGAGGCGGAACCTTGGCGGATCCAATCTAGAGCTCCGGCAGAGCTGTTCTGCCGGGGATACTTCCCTCCGGGAGGGGGAAATCATCACCATCGTCATCACCAACGCTCCTCTCATCGGGAGAGGGCAATCTCCATCATCCACCAGCACCATCTCATCTCCAAACCCTAGTTCATCTCTTGTATCCAATTCTTGTCTCAAAGTCCGGGATTGGTGCTAGTAGGTTGCTAGTAGTGTTGATTACTCCTTGTAGTTGATGCTAGTTGGTTTATTTGGTGGAAGATCATATGTTCAGATCCTATATGCATATTATTACCCCTCTGATTATGAACATGAATATGCTTTGTGAGTAATTACGTTTGTTCCTGAGGACAAGGGAGAAGTCTTGCTATTAGTAGTCATGTGAATTTGGTATTCGTTTGATATTTTGATAAGATGTATGTTGTCTAGCCTCTAGTGGTGTTATGTGAACGTCGACTACATAACACTTCACCATTATTTGGGCCTAGAGGAAGGCATTGGGAAGTAATAAGTAGATGATGGGTTGCTAGAGTGATAGAAGCTTAAACCCTAGTTTATGCGTTGCTTCGTAAGGGGATGATTTGGATCCATATGTTTCATGCTATGGTTAGGTTTACCTTAATACTTTTGTTGTAGTTGCGGATGCTTGCAATAGAGGTTAATCATAAGTGGGATGCTTGTTCAAGTAAGAACAGCACCCAAGCACCGGTCCACCCACATATCAAATTATCAAAGTATCGAACGCGAATCATATGAACGTGATGAAAACTAGCTTGACGATATTCCCATGTGTCCTCGGGAGCGCTTTTCCTATTATAAGAGTTTGTCCCGGCTTGTCCTTTGCTACAAAAGGATTGGGCCATCTTTCTGCACTTTATGTTGCTCGTTACAATTTATCCCGTCACAAAACTATCTGTTACCACTTATTTCAGTACTTGCAGAGAATACCTTGCTGAAAACCGCTTATCATTTCCTTCTGCTCCTCGTTGGGTTCGACACTCTTACTTATCAAAAGGACTATGATAGATCCCCTATACTTGTGGGTCATCAGTGACTCTTTGTTGCATGTTGAGGGATAGTTATATGATCCAATTATGTTATTATTGCTGAGAGAACTCGCACTAGTGAAAGTATGAACCCTAGGCCTTGTTTCAACGCATTGCAATACCATTTGTGCTCACTTTTATCATTAGTTACCTTGCTGTTTTTATATTTTCGGATTACAAATACCCATATCTACTATCCATATACCACTTGTATGACCATCTCTTCGCCGAACTAGTGCACCTATACAATTTACCATTGTATTGGGTGTGTTGGGGACACAAGAGACTCTTTGTTATTTGGTTGCAGGGTTGCTTGAGAGAGACCATCTTCATCCTACGCCTACCAGGGATTGATAAACCTTAGGTCATCCACTTGAGGGAAAGTTGCTACTATCCTACAAACCTCTGCACTTGGAGGCCCAACAACGTCTACAAGAAGAAGGTTGTGTAGTAGACATCAGTTCCTGTGACACCTACACCAATTAGTGAGGAAGCTAATGATGATGATCATGAAACTTCAGATCAAGTTACTACCGAACCTCGTAGGCTAACCAGAGCAAGATCCACACCAGAGTGGTATGGTAATCCTGGTCTGGAGGTCATGTTACTTGACCATGACGAACCTACGAACTATGAGTAAGTGATGATGAGCCCAGATTCTGCAAAATGGCTTGAGGCCATGAAATCTGAGATGGGATCCATGTATGAGAACAAAGTGTGGACTTTGGTTGACTTGCCCGATGATCGGCAAGCCATCGAGAATAAATGGATTTTCAAGAAGAAGACACACTGACGGTAATGTTACTATCTACAAAGCTTACTTGTTGCGAAAGGTTTTCGAAAGTTCAAGGAGTTGACTACGATGAGACCTTCTCACCCGTAGCGATGCTTAAGTCCGTCCAAATTATGTTAGCAAGTTATGGCGTTTTATGATTATGAAATTTGGCAAATGGATGTAAAGACTGCATTCCTATATGGATTTCTGTAAGAAGAGTTGTATATGATGCAACCTGAAGGTTTTATCGATCCAAAGGAGCTAACAAAGTGTGCAAGCTCCAGCGATCCATTTATGGACTGGTGCAAGCCTCTCGGAGTTGGAATAAACGTTTGATAGTGTGATCAAAGCATATGGTTTTATACAGACTTTTGGAGAAGCCTGTATTTACAAGAAAGTGAGTGGGAGCTCTGTAGCATTTCTGATATTATATGTGGATGACATATTGTTGATTGGAAATGATATAAATTTCTGGATAGCATAAAAGGATACTTGAATAAGAGTTTTTCAATGAAAGACCTCGGTGAAGCTGCTTATATATTGGGCATCAAGATCTATAGAGATAGATCAAGACGCTTAATTGGACTTTCACAAAGCACATACCTTGATAAAGTTTTGAAGAAGTTCAAAATGGATCAAGCAAAGAAAGGGTTCTTGCCTGTATTACAAGGTGTGAAGTTGAGTCAGACTCAATGCCCGACCACTGCAGAAGATAGAGAGAAAATGAAAGTGTTCCCTATGCTTCAGCCATAGGCTCTATCATGTATGCAATGCTGTGTACCAGACCTGATGTGTGCCTTGCTATTAGTTTAGCAGGGAGGTACCAAAGTAATCCAGGAGTGGATCACTGGACAGCGGTCAAGAACATCCTGAAGTACCTGAAAAGGACCAGGATATGTTTCTCATTATGGAGGTGACAAAGAGCTCATCGTAAATGGTTACGTTGATGCAAGCTTTGACACTGATCCGGATGATTCTAAATCGCAACCGGATACGTGTTTATATTAAACAGTGGAGCTGTCAGTTGGAGCAGTTCTAAACAGAGCCGTCGTGGCGGGATCTACATGTGAAGCGGAGTACATTGCTGCTTCGGAAGCAGCGAATGAAGGAGTCTGGATGAAGGAGTTCATATCCGATCTAGGTGTCATACCTAGTGCATCGGGTCCAATGAAAATCTTTTGTGACAATACTGGTGCAATTGCCTTGGCAAAGGAATCCAGATTTCACAAGAGAACCAAGCACATCAAGAGACGCTTCAACTCCATCCGGGATCAAGTCCAGGTGGGAGACATAGAGATTTGCAAGATACATAGGAATCTAAATGTTGCAGACCCGTTGACCAAGCCTCTTCCACGAGCAAAACATGATCAACACCAAAGCTCCATGGGTGTTAGAATCATTACTGTGTAATCTAGATTATTGACTCTAGTGCAAGTGGGAGACTGAAGGAAATATGCCCTAGAGGCAATAATAAAGTTATTATTTATTTCATGATAAATGTTTATTATTCATGCTAGAATTGTATTAACTGGAAACATAATACATGTGTGAATACATAGACAAACATAGTGTCACTAGTGTGCCTCTACTTGACTAGATCATTGATCAAAGATGGTTAAGTTTCCTAACCATAGACATGAGTTGTCACTTTATCAATGGGATCACATCATTAGGAGAATGATGTGATTGACTTGACCCATTCCGTTAGCTTAGCACTTGATCATTTTTGTTTATTGCTATTGCTTCCTTCATAACTTATACATGTTCTTATGACTATGAGATTATGCAACTCCCGAATACCAGAGGAACGCTTTGTGTGCTACCAAACGTCACAATGTAACTGGGTGATTATAAAGGTGCTCTACAAGTGTCTCCGATGGTACTTGTTGAGTTGGCATAGATCAAGATTAGGATTTTTCACTCCGATTGTCGGAGAGGTATCTCTGGGCCCTCTCGGTAATACACATCAATATAAGCCTTGCAAGCAATACAGCTAATGAGTTAGTTGCAGGATAGTGCATTACGGAACGAGTAAAGAGACTTGCCGGTAACGAGATTGAACTAGGTATTGGGATACCGACGAACGAATCTCGGGCAAGTAACATACCGATGACAAAGAGAACAACGTATAGTGTTACGCGGTTTGACCGAGAAAGATCTTCGTAGAATATGTAGGCACCAATATGAGCATCCAGGTTCCGCTATTGGTTATTGACTGGAGACATGTCTCGGTCATGTCTACATAGTTCTCGAACCCGTAGGGTCCGCATGTTTAAAGTTTTGTGGCTTTTGGTTTTATGAGTTTATATGTTTCGATGTACCGAAGGTAGTTCAGAGTCCCAAATATGATCACGGACATGACGA
Source organism: Triticum urartu (assembly GCF_003073215.2). Lineage (NCBI taxonomy): Eukaryota > Viridiplantae > Streptophyta > Magnoliopsida > Poales > Poaceae > Triticum > Triticum urartu. The sequence continues at coordinate 499,292,065 of NC_053027.1, read as the reverse complement.
GGAGTCTCAAAATGGTCAAGACATAAATATTGATATATTGGAAGCCTACATTTGGACATGGGAAGAGTTCCGGAGTACCGGAGGGGTTACCGGAACCCCCCGGGGGCTAATGGGCCTTGTTGGGCCATAAGGGAAAGAGAGAGGGGCCTACCTAGGGCAGGCAGCATGCCCCCTCCTCTGGTCTGAATTGGACTAGGAGAGGGGGGTGGCACCCCCCTTTCCTTCTCTTTCTTCCCCTTCCTTCCCCCTCCTAGTAGGAGTAGAAAAGGGAGGAATCCTGCGCCTACTAGGAGGAGGATTCCTCGTCCTGGCGCATCAACAAGGGCCGGCTGGCCTCCCCCTTGCTCCTTTATATACAGGGTCAGGGTGGCACCTCTAGACACACAAGTTGATCACAAAGATCTCTCCCAGCCGTGTGCGGTGCCCCCCCTCCACCATAATCCACCTCGGTCATACTGTAGCGGTGTTTAGGCGAAGCCCTGCTGCGGTAGCTTCATCAACATTGTCACCACACCGTCATGCTGACGAAACTCTTCCCCGAGCTCTACCAAATCGTGAGTTCACGGGATGTCACCGAGCTGAATGTGTGCTGAACGCGGAGGTGCCGTACGTTCGGTACTGAGGATCGGTCGATCGTGAAGACGTACGACTACATCAATCGCGTTGTCATAACGCTTCCGCTTAACGGTCTACGAGGGTACGTGGATGACACTCTCCCCTCTCATTGCTATGCATCACCATGATCCTGCGTGTGCGTAGGAATTTTTTTAAATTACTACGTTCCCCAACAATAAGTACCAGAAGAGGCCCACCAGGTGGGCACAATCCACCTGGGCGCGCCAGGGGCCCAGACGCACCCTGGTGGGTTGTGCTCACCCAGGCCCACCTCCGGTGCCCACCTTCTGGTATATAAGTCATTTTGACCTAGGAACAATAAGGGGAGGACTTTCGGGATGGAGCGCCGCCGTCTCGAGGCAGAACTTGGGCAGGAGCACTTTTGCCCTCCGGTGGAGCGATTCCACCGCGGGAACTTCCCTCTCGGAGGGGAAATCATCATCATCATCATCACCAACAACTCTCCCATCTTGGGGAGCGCTATCTCCATCAACATCTTCAACAACACCATCTCATCTCAAACCCTAGTTCATCTCTTCTGTTGAATCTTGTTACCGGAACTATAGATTGGTGCTTGTGGGTGACTAGTAGTGTTGATTACATCTTGTAGTTGATTACTATATGGTTTATTTGGTGGAACATCATATGTTCCGATCCAATATGCTATTTAATACCCCTCTAATCTTGAGCATGTTTATCATTTGTGAGTAGTTACTTTTGTTCTTGAGGTCATGGGAGAAATCATGTTGCAAGTAATCATGTGAAATTGATATGTGTTCGATATTTTGATAGTATGTATGTTGTGATTCCCTTAGTGGAGTCATGTGAACATCGACTACATGACACTTCACCATATTTGGGCATAAGGGAATGCATTGTGGAGTAGCAATTAGATGATGGGTTGCGAGAGTGACAAAAGCTTAAACCCCAGTTTATGCGCTATTTCGTAAGGGGCCGGTTGGATCCAAAAGTTTAATGTATGGTTAGAATTTATTCTTAATACTTTTCTCGTAGTTGCGGATGCTTGCGGGAGGGTTAATCATAAGTAGGAGGTTTGTTCAAGTATGAACGGCACCTAAGCACCGGTCCAACCACATATCAAATTATCAAAGTAGCGAACACAAATTGAACCAACATGATGAAAGTGATTAGATGAAATTCCCGTGTACCCTCAAGAACGCTTTGCCTATTATAGGAGACCGTTTTGGCCTGTCCTTTGCCTCAAAGGATTGGGCTACCTTGCTGCACTTTTGCTGTTATTATCACTACTTGCTCATTACAAATTATCTTGCTATCAAACTACTCTGTTACTTACAATTTCAGCACTTGCAGACATTACCTTGATGAAAACCACTTGTCATTTTCTTCTGCTCCTTGTTGGGTTCTACACTCTTACTTATCAAAATAGCTACAATTGAACCCCTATATCTGTGGGTCATCAAGGCTATTTTCTGGCGCCGTTGTCGGGGTGTGACATGCCTTTGGTAAGTGGAATTTGGTAAGGAAACATTTATATAGTGTGCTGAAGTTTGTTGTCACTTGCTACCATGGAAAACAATCCTTTGAGGGGTTTGTTCGGGGTATCTTCACCTCGACCAGAACCACAATTAGCTACCCCTCAACCTACCGCACCTACTGAAAATATTGAATATGAAATTCCTTCGGGTATGACAGAACAACTGCTAGCTAATCCTTATGTAGGAGATGGAATCGAACATCCCGATATGCACTTGATATATGTGAAACAAATTTGTGGATTGTTTAAGCTTGCAGGTTTACCCGGAGATGATGTTAAGAAGAAGGTATTCCCTTTATCTTTGAAGGGAAAAGCATTGGCATGGTATAGGCTATGCGATGATATTGGATCTTGGAATTGGAATCGATTGAAATTGGAGTTCCACTAAAAAAATTATCCTATGAATCTAGTTCATCATTATCGGAATTACACATATGATTTTTGGGCTCGTTTAGGAGAAAGTATCGCTCTAGCTTAGGGCAGGCTGAAGTCAATGTTATATTTGTTGGGGAACGTAGTAATTTCAAAAAAAATTCCTACGCACACTCAGGATCATGGTGATGCATAGCAACAAGAGGGGAGAGTGTGTCCACGTACCCTCGTAGACCAAAAGCAGAAGCGTTAGCAGAACGCGGTTGATGTAGTCGTACGTCTTCACGATCCGACCCATCCAAGTACCGAACGCACGACACCTCCGAGTTCAGCACACGTTCAGCTCGATGACGTCCCACGAACTCCGATCCAACAGAGCTTCGAGGGTGAGTTTCATCAGCACGACGGCGTGATGACGGTGATGATGATGCTACCAACGCAGGTCTTTACCTAAGCACCGCTACGATATGACCGAGGTGGATTATGGTGGAGGGGGGCACCCCACACGGCTAAAAGATCAATGATCAATTGTTGTGTCTCCAAGGGGTGCCCCCTTCCCCGTATATAAAGGAGTGGAGGAGAGGGAGGGCCTGCCCTCTCTATGACGCGCCCTAGGGGACTCCTACTCCCACCGGGAGTAGGATTCCCCCTTTCCTAGTAGAACTAGGAGCCCTTCCAAGTAGTAGGAGTAGGAGAGAAGGAAAGGGAAAAGAGAAGAGAAGGAAGGAGGGGGCGCCGCCGCTCCCCCTAGTCCTATTCGGACTAAGCATTGGGGGGCGCAGCCTCTCCTCTCTATTTCCCCTAAAGCCCAATAAGGCCCATATACTCCCCGGCGAATTCCCGTAACTCTCCGGTACTCTGAAAAATACCCGAATCACTCGGAACCTTTCCGATGTCCGAATATAGTCGTCCAATATATCGATCTTTACGTCTTGACCATTTCGAGACTCCTCATCATGTCCCCGATCTCATCTGGTAGTCCGAACTACCTTTGGTACATCAAAACACATAAACTCATAATACAAATCATCACCGAACGTTAAGCGTGCAGACCCTACGGGTTTGAGAACTATGTAGACATGACCGAGACACGTCTCCGGTCAATAACCAATAGCGGAACCTGGATGCTCATATTGGCTCCTACATATTCTACGAAGATCTTTATCGGTCAAACCACATAACAACATACGTTGTTCCCTTTGTCATCGGTATGTCACATGCTCGAGATTCGATCATCGGTATCTCAATACCTAGTTCAATCTCGTTACCAGCAAGTCTCTTTACTCGTTCTGTAATACATCATCCTGCAACTAACTCATTACTTACAATGCTTGCAAGGCTTATAGTGATGTGTATTACCGAGTGGGCCCAGAGATACCTCTCCAACGATCGGAGTGACAAATCCTAATCTCGAAATATGCCAACTCAACAAGTACCTCCAGAGACACCTGTAGAGCACCTTTATAATCACCCAGTTACGTTGTGACATTTGGTAGCACACAAAGTGTTCCTCCGGTAAACGGGAGTTGCATAATCTCATAGTCATAGGAACATGTATAAGTCATGAAGAAAGCAATAGCAACATACTAAACGATCAAGTGCTAAGCTGACAGAATGGGTCAAGTCAATCACATCATTCTCCTAATGATGTGATCCCGTTAATCAAATGACAACTCATGTCTATGGTTAGGAAACTTAATCATCTTTGATTAACGAGCTAGTCAAGTAGAGGCATACTAGTGACACTATGTTTGTCTATGTATTCACACATGTATTATGTTTCCGGTTAATACAATTCTAGCATGAACAATAAACATTTATCATGAAATAAGGAAATAAATAATAACTTTATTATTGCCTCTAGGTCATATTTCCTCCAGTCTCCCACTTGCACTAGAGTCAATAATCTAGTTCACATCACCATGTGATTTAACACCAATAGTTCACATCACCATGTGATTAACACCCATAGTTCACATCGTCATGTGACAAACAACCAAAGGGTTTACTAGAGTCAATAATCTAGTTCACATCGCTATGTGATTAACACCCAAAGAGTACTAAGGTGTGATCATGTTTTGCTTGTGAGAGAAGTTTAGTCTACGGGTCTGCCACATTCAGATCCGTATGTATTTTGCAAATTTCTATGTCAACAATGCTTTGCACGGAGCTAATCTAGCTAATTGCTCCCACTTTCAAAATGTATCCAGATTGAGACTTTAGAGTCATCTGGATCAGCGTCAAAAGTTGCATCGACGTAACCCTTTACGATGAACCTTTTGTCACCTCCATAATCGAGAAACATATCCTTATTCCACTAAGGATAATTTTGACCGTTGTTCAGTAATCTACTCCTAGATCACTATTGTACTCCCTTGCTAAACTCAGTGTAGGGTATACAATAGATCTGGTACATAGCATGGCATGCTTTATAGAAACTATGCTGAGGCATAGGGAATGCCTTTCATTCTCTTTCTATTTTCTGCCGTGGTCGGGCTTTGAGTCTTACTCAATTTCACACCTTGTAACAGAGGTAAGAACTCTTTCTTTGACTGTTCCATTTTGAACTACTTCAAAATTTTGTCAAGGTATGTACTCATTGGAAAAACTTATCAAGCGTCTTGATCTATCTCTATAGATCTTGATGCTCAATATGTAAGTAGCTTCACCGAGGTCTTTATTTGAAAAACTCCTTTCAAATACTCCTTTATGCTTTCCAGAAAATTGTACATTATTTCCGATCAACAATATGTGATTCACATATATTTATGAGAAATGTTGTAGTGCTCCCACTCACTTTCTTGTAAATACAGGCTTCACCACAAGTCTGTATAAAACTATATACTTTGATCAACTCATCAAAGTGTATATTCCAACTCTGAGATGCTTGCACCAGTCCATACATGGATCGCTGGAGCTTGCACATTTTGTTAGCACCTTTAGGATTGACAAAACCTTTTGGTTGCATCATATACAACTCTTCTTAAAGAAATCCATTAAGGAATGTAGTTTTCACATCCATTTGCCAGATTTCATAAAATGTGGCAATTTGCTAACATGATTCGGACAGACTTAAGCATCGCTACAAGTGAGAAAATCTCATCGTAGTCAACACCTTGAACTTTGTCAAAACCTTTTTCGACAAGTCTAGCTTTGTAGATAGTAACACTACTATCAGCGTCCGTCTTCCTCTTGAAGATCCATTTATTTTCTATGGCTTACCGATCATTGGGCAAGTCAACCAAAGTCCACACATTGTTCTCATACATGGATGCCATCTCAGATTTCATGGCCTCAAGCCATTTCACGGAATCTGGGCTCATCATCGCTTCCTCATAGCTCGTAGGTTCGTCATGGTCAATTAACATGACCTCCAGAACAGGATTACCATTCCACTCTGGTTGACCTACGAGGTTCAGTAGTAACTTGATCTGAAGTTACATGATCATCATCATTAGCTTCCTCACTAATTGGTGTAGGAGTCACAGAAACAGATTTCTCTGATGAACTACTTTCCAATAAGGGAGTTGGTACAGTTACCTCATCAAGTTCTACTTTCCTCCCACTCACTTCTTTCGAGAGAAACTCCTTCTCTAGAAAGGATCCATTCTCAGCAACAAATATCTTGCCTTCGGATCTGTGATAGAAGGTGTACCCAACAGTTACTTTTGGGTATCCTATGAAGACACATTCTCCGACTTGAGTTTGAGCTTATCAAGATGAAAGTTTTTTTCACATAAGCATCACAACCCCAAACTTTAAGAAACGACAACTTAGTTTTCTTGCTAAACCACAGTTCATACGGTGTCATCTCAACGGATTTAGATGGTGCCCTTTTTAATGTGAATGCAGCTGTCTCTAATGCATAACCCCAAAAAAATAGTGGTAAATCAGTAGAGACATCATATATTGCACTATATCAAATAAAGTGCGGTTATGACGTTCGGACACACCATTACGCTTGGTGTTCCAGGTGGCATGAGTTTGTGAAACTATTCCACATTGTTTTAATTGAAGACCAAACTCGTAACTCAAATTTTTGCCTCTGCGATCAGATCGTAGAAACTTTATTTTCTTGTTACGATGATTTTCCACTTCACTCTGAAATTCTTTGAACTTTTCAAATGTTTAAGACTTATGTTTCTTCAAGTAGATATGCCCATATCTGCTCAAATCATCTATGAAGGTCAGAAAATAACGATACCCGCCGCGAGCCTCAACACTCATCGGACCTCATACATCCGTATGTATTATATCCAATAAGTCAGTTGCTCGCTCCATTGTTTTGGGGAACGGAGTCTTAGTCATCTTTGCCCATGAGGCATGGTTCGCAAGCATCAACTGATTCATAATTAAGTGATTCGAAAAGCCCATCAGCCTAGATTTTCTTCATGCGCTTTACACCAATATGACCTAAACGGTAGTGCCACAAATAAGTTGCACTATCATTATTAACTTTGCATCTTTTGGCTTCAATATTATGAATATGTGTATCACTACGACCGAGATTCAACAAACCATTTTCATTGGGTGTATAACCATAGAAGGCTTTATTCATGTAAACAGAATAACAATTATTCTCTAACTTAAATGAATATCTGTATTGCAATAAACATGATCAAATCATATTCATGATCAACACAAACACCAAATAACACTTATTTAGGTTCAACACTAATCTCGAAAGTATAGGGAGTGTGCGATGATGATCATATCATTCTTGGAACTACTTCCAACACACATCATTACTTCACCCTTAACTAGTCTCTGTTCATTCTGCAACTCCCGTTTCAAGTTACTACTCTTAGCAACTGAACTAGTATCAAATACCGAGGGGTTGCTATAAACACTAGTAAAGTACACATCAATAACATGTATATCCAATATATATTTGTTCACTTTGCCATCCTTCTTATCCGCCAAATACTTGGGGCTGTTCCGCTTCCAGTGACTAGTCCCTTTGCAGTAAAAGCACTTAGTCTCAGGCTTAGGTCCAGAATTGGGCTTCTTCACTTGAGCAGCAACTTGCTTGCCGTTCTTCTTGAAGTTCCCCTTCTTCCCTTTGCCCTTTTCTTGAAACTAGTTGTCTTGTTAACCGTCAACACTTGATGCTTTCCTTGATTTCTACCTTCATCGATATTAGCATGACGAAGAGCGTGGGAATCATTTTTGTTTTCCCTTGCATATTATAGTTCATCACGAAGTTCTAGCAACTTGGTGATAGTGACTAGAGAACTCTGTCAATCACTATCTTATCTGGAAGATTAACTCCCACTTGATTCAAGTGATTATAGTACTCAGACAATATGAGCACATGCTTACTGGTTGAGCTATTCTCCTCCATCTTGTAGGCAAAGTACTGTCAGAGGTCTCCTTCCTCTCGACACGGGCATGAGTATGAAATACCAATTTCAACTCTTAGAACATCTTATATGTTCCGTGACATTTCAAAACATTTTTGAAGTCCTGGTTCTAAGCCGTAAAGCATGGTGCACTAAACTATCAAGTAGTCATCATATCGAGCTCGCCAAACGTTCATAACGTCTGCATCTGCTCCTGCAATCTGTCTGTCACCTAGTGGTGCATCAAGGACATAATTCTTCTGTGCAGCAATGAGGATAATACTCAGATCACGGATCCAATCCGCATCATTGCTACTAAGATCTTTCAACTTAGTTTTCTCTAGCAATATATCAAAAATAAAACAGGGGAGCGAAACGCGAGCTATTGATCTACAACATAGATATGCTAATACTATCAGGAGTATGTTCATGATAAATTAAAGTTCAATTAATCATATTACTTAAGAACTCCCACTTAGATAGACATCCCTCTAATCATCTAAGTGATCACGTGATCCAAATCAACTAAACTATGTTCGATCATCACGTGAGATGGAGTAGTTTTCAATGGTGAACATCACTATGTTGATCATATCTACTATATGATTCACGCTCGACCTTTCGGTCTCAGTGTTTCGAGGCCATATCTGCATATGCTAGGCTCGTCAGGTTTAACCCGAGTATTTTGCGTGTGCAAAACTGGCTTGCACCCATTGTAGATGAACGTAGAGCTTATCACACCCGATCATCACGTGGTGTCCCAGCACGACGAACTTTGGCAACGGTGCATACTCAGGGAGAACACTTTTACCTTGAAATTTAGTAAGGGGTCATCTTATAAAGCTACCACCGAACTAAGCAAAATAAGATGTATAAAAGATAAACATCACATGCAATCATAATATGTGACATGATATGGCCATCATCATCTCGTGCTTTTGTTCTCCATCTCCAAACTATTGTCATGATCTCCATTGTTATCGGCATGACACTATGATCTCCATCATCTTGATCTTTTATCAACGTGTCATCACATGGTCGTCTCACCAGCTATTGCTTTTGCAACTATTGCTATCACATAGCGATAAAGTAAAGCAATTACATAGCACTTGCATCTTATGCAAATAAAGAGACAACCATAAGGCTCCTGCCAGTAGCCGATAACTTTAACAAAACATGATCATCTCATACAACAATTTATATTTCATCACGTCTTGACTATATCACATCACAACATGCCCTGCAAAAACAAGTTAGACGTTCTCTGCTTTGTTGTTGCAAGTTACGTGGCTGCTACGGGCTGAGCAAGAACCGTTCTTACCTACGCATCAAAATCACAATGATAGTTCGTCAAGTTAGTGTTGTTTTAACCTTCACAAGGACCGGGCATAGCCACACTCGGTTCAACTAAAGTTGGAGAAACTGACACCCGCCAGCCACCTGTGTGCAAAGCACGTCGGTAGAACCAGTCTCGCGTAAGCGTACGCGTAATGTCGGTCTGGGCCGCTTCATCCAACAATACCGCCGAACAAAAGTATGACATGTTGGTAAGCAGTATGACTTGTATCGCCCACAACTCACTTATGTTCTACTCGTGCATATAACATCTACGCATAAAACCAGGCTCGGATGCCACTGTTGGGGAACGTAGTAATTTCAAAAAAATTCCTATGCACACTCAGGATCATGGTGATGCATAGCAATGAGAGGGGAGAGTGTGTCCACGTACCCTCTTAGACCAAAAGCGGAAGCGTTAGCACAACGCGGTTGATGTAGTCGTACGTCTTCATGATCCGACCGATACAAGTACCGAACGCACGGCACCTCCGAGTTCAGCACACGTTCAGCTCGATGACGTCCCACAAACTCTGATCCAGCAGAGCTTCGAGGGAGAGTTCCGTCAGCACGACGGCGTGATGACGGTGATGATGATGCTACCGATGCAGGGCTTCACCTAAGCACTGCTACGATATGACCGAAGTGGATTATGGTGGAGGGGGCCCCGCACACGGCTAAAAGATCAATGATCAATTGTTGTGTCTCCAAGGGGTGCCCCCTTCCCCGTATATAAAGGAGGGAGGAGGGGGAGGGCCGGCCCTCTCTATGGCGCGCCCTAGGGGAGTCCTACTCCCACCGGGAGTAGGATTCCCCCTTTCCTAGTAGAACTAGGAGCCCTTCCAAGTAGTAGGAGTAGGAGAGAAGGAAAGGGAAAAGAGAAGAGAAGGACGGAGGGGGTGCCACCCCTCCCCCTAGTCCAATTCGGACTAAGCATTGGGGGGCGTGCAGCCTCTCCTCTCTCTTTCCCCTAAAGCCCAATAAGGCCCATATACTCCCCGGCGAATTCCCGTAACTCTCCGGTACTCCGAAAAATACCCGAATCACTCGGAACCTTTCCGATGTCCGAATATAGTCATCCAATATATCGATCTTTACATCTCAACCATTTAGAGACTCCTTGTCATGCCCCCGATCTCATCCAGGACTCCGAACTACCTTCAGTACATCAAAACACATAAACTCATAATACAAATCATCACCGAATGTTAAGCGTGCGGACCCTACGGGTTCGAGAACTATGTAGACATGACCGAGACACGTCTCCGGTCAATAAGCAATAGCGGAACCTGGATGCTCATATTGGCTCCTACATATTCTACGAAGAACTTAATCGGTCAAACCGCATAACAACATACGTTGTTCCCTTTGTCATCGGTATGTTACTTGCCCGAGATTCAATCATCGGTATCTCAATACCTAGTTCAATCTCATTACTGAAATGTCTCTTTACTCATTCCATAATACATCATCCCGCAACTAACTCATTAGTTATAATGCTTGCAAGGCTTATAGTGATGTGTATTACCGAGTGGGCCCAGAGATACCTCTCCGACGGTCGGAGTGACAAATCCTAATCTCGAAATACGCCAACTCAACAAGTACCTTTGGAGACACCTGTAGAGCACCTTTATAATCACCCAGTTACGTCGTGACGTTTGGTAGCACACAAAGTGTTCCTCCAGTAAACGGGATTTGCATAATCTCATAGTCATAGGAACATGTATAAGTCATGAAGAAAGCAATAGCAACAAACTAAACGATCAAGTGCTAAGCTAACAGAATGGGTCAAGTCAATCACATCATTCTCCTAATGATGTGATCCCGTTAATAAAATGACAAATCATGTCTATGGTTAGGAAATTTAACCATCTTTGATTAATGAGCTAGTCAAGTAGAGGCATACTAGTGACACTATGTTTGTCTATGTATTCACACATGTATTATGTTTCCGGTTAATACAATTCTAGCATGAATAATAAACATTTATCATGAAATAAATAATAACTTTATTATTGCCTCTAGGGCCTATTTACTTCAATATTCATGCCCCAATCATGAGCTCTCAAGAGAAATTATTATCCATAATTTTATGCTTGGCTTTCTCATAATGATCGATCCATGCTTGATACTTCTTGTGCTGGTTATTTTATGAAGAAGACTATTGAATTCCGGTGGGATATTTTGGAAAGAATTAAACGCAACTCTGAAGATTGGGAATTCGACGAAGGTAAAGAGTCAGGTACTAAGCTTAAGTATGATTGTGTTAAATCTTTTATGAATACCGATGATTTTCAAAAGTTTAGCACTAAATATAGACTTGACTCTGAGATAGTAGCCTCCTTTTGTGAATCATTTGCTACTCATGTATATCTCCCTAAAGAGAAGTGGTTTAAGTTTCACCCACCTATTAAAGAAGAAATTAAAGAACCGGTACTAGCTAAAGAAGAAAATATACTTTATAATGTTGATCCAGTTGTTCCTATTGCTTATATTGAGAAACCACCTTTCCCTGTTAGGATAAAGGAACATGCTAAGGTTTCAACTATGGTTAACAAAAGTTATATTAGAACACCAAAACCTGATGAACAAATCAAAGTAGAACCTAGTGTTGCTATAGTTAAAGATCTCCTACAAGAAAATATAGATGGGCATGTTATTTACTTCTGCAATGAAGGTACAATAATTGCCAAACCTAATAAAGAGGAAAAACATAGACATGTTGTGGGCCTGCCTATTGTCTCAGTTAAAATTGGAGATCACTATTATCATGGTTTGTGCGACATAGGTGCTAGCGTGAGTGCTATTCCCTTAAATTTATATCAAGAAATTATGAATGACATAGCACCCGCTAAAATAGAAGAAATAGATGCCACTATTAAACTTGCTAATAGAGACACCATCACACCACTTGGGATTGTTAGAGATGTTGAAGTCTTGTGTGTAAAAATAAAATACCCTACGGATTTTCTTGTTATTGGTTCCCCACAAGATGACTTTTGTCCCATTATCTTTGGTAGACCTTTCTTGAACACCGTTAATGCTAAGATAGATTATGAGAAACAAACTGTCGGTGTTAGTTTTGGTGATGAATCTCATGAGTTTAATTTTTCCAAGTATTGTAGAAAGCTTTGTGAAAAAGAATTGCCCAGTAAGGATGAAATAATTGGTCTTGCTTCTATTGTTGTGCCACCTACTGATCCACTAGAACAATATTTGCTAGACCATGAAAATGATTTACATATGCATGAAAGAAATGAAATTGATAAGATTTTCTTTGAACAACGTCCTCTACTTAAACACAATTTCCTATTGAAACTCTAGGAGGTCCTCCTCCACCAAAAGGTGACCCTGTGTTTGAATTAAGAAAATTGCCAGACACTTTGAAATATGCTTATCTTGATGAAAAGAAGATATATCCTGTTATTATTATTGCTAACCTTTGAGAACATGAAGAAGAAAGATTATTTAAAGTTCTAAGGAAGCACCAAGCTGCTATTGGATATACTCTTGATGATTTAAAGGGCATTAGTCCCACTCTGTGTCAGCACAAGATTTATATGGAACCCGATGCTAAACCCGTTGTTGATCACCAACGTCGGTTAAATCCGAGGATGAAAGAAGTGGTAAGAACGGAAATATTAAAACTTCTGGAAGGAGGTATAATCTATCCTATAGCTGATAGTAGATGGGTAAGTCCTGTTCATTGTGTCCCTAAGAAAGGAGGTATTACCATTGTTCCTAATGATAAGAATGAACTTATTTCGCAAAGAATTGTTACAGGCTATATAATGGTAATTGATTTTAGAAAATTAAATAAAGCAACTAGAAAATATCATTACCCTCTGCCTTTTATTGATAAAATGCTAGAAAGATTATCTAAGCACACACATTTTTTCTTTCTTGATAGATATTCTGGTTTTTCACAAACACCTGTTTCTCAACCTGATCAAGAAAAGACCACTTTCACTTGTCCCTTTGGAACTTATGCTTATAGACGTATGCCTTTTGGTTTATGCAATGCACCCGCTACCTTTCAAAGATGTATGACTGCTATATTCTCTGACTTTTGTGAAAAGATTGTTGAGGTTTTCACGGGTGACTTCTCTGTTTATGGGAAGTCTTTTAATGATTGTTTAAGCAATCTTGATCGATTTTTGCAGAGATGTGAACAAACAAATCTTGTCTTGAATTGGGAGAAGTGCCACTTTATGGTTAATGAAGGCATTGTCTTGGGTCATAAAATTTCTGAAAGAGGTATTGAAGTGGACAAAGCTAAGGTTGCTGCAATTGAGAAAATGCCATGTCCCAAAGATATCAAAGGTATTCATAGTTTCTTAGGTCATGCTGATTTCTATAGGAGATTTATCAAAGAATTTTCTAAAATTTCTAGGCCTCTTACAAACCTTTTGCAAAAGGATGTCCCTTTTGTTTTTTATGCTAATTGTTTAGAAGCCTTCGAAACACTCAAGAAAGCCTTAATTTTTGCACCTATTGTTTAACCACCTGATTGGAACTTTCCTTTTGAAATTATGTGTGATGTTAGTGATTATGTTGTTGGTGTTGTTCTAGGACAAAGAGTTGATAAGAAACTGAATGTTATTCATTATGGTAGTAAAACTCTAGACAGTGCTCAACAAAATTATGCTACTACTTGTTGGGTGGTAGGTGCGACATATGCCAACGGGTGGCTTATCATTGTGGGAGCCAGTAAGACGTCGCCGGTGCCTGGAAGTGGGATGAGGCGAAGACATGCACGCCGGCGAATCTTACCCAGCTTCGGGGCTCTCCGTGGAGATAACACCCCTACTGCTGCTCTGCGGGGTCTCCGCATGATCACTAGATGAACGAGTAGCTACACGATGCTCCTGAGCTGTTTTCTGAGAAGAAGAAGAAGAAGAGCACGACTAGCCCTCCTCCCCTCTCTATATGGTGTCCGGAACTAGCTTGGATCAACCCTTTGCATGGGTGTCCCGGGGGGTTTATATAGGCCTACCCCCCGGGGGTACAATGGTAATCCGGCTGGGCATGGGGCCCAGCCGTCTGTGACTGCACTCGCCGGCTTCTACGCCGGCTACTGGGGCCCGCCGGCTGGTGGGTCCCGCCGGCTGCCGGCTGCTTGGTCGACAGGCAAGCCCCACTGTCCAGGGCCTTGTCGGTGGCTGGTTACTGTTGCTCAATCCTGGTGACGAGGGCTTCGCCGAGGTGGGCGTGGCTACAGTGCCGCCGTCCAGCGGGTGATCGCTGTAGCCTCACCGCGTCTTGTCTCCTTAATGGGGCGTCTCCTTCGAGGGAGGTGGCAAGCCGGCTCTGTCTTGGGCCGACTAGGGGAGGCCTGGCCGCCTTCGGGTGTCTCTCTGCCCGAAGGGGCCCACCTCCCGTGGGCCGCACTGGCAGCCCGTCGTGGATGACATCAGGGTCAACGTGGCAACAGTGCCATGCCGGACGGGCCATGGCCACCCGTACGACGCACTGTGCCAGGCGTGCTCCGGTATTTGGGGGTGGCAGGCTTTACTGTAGCCACGCCCCGTCACATCGCCGTTATGTGGATGCAGACTTCGAGGGTACGATCTTGACCGCTTTGTGGGAGCCGGCTTCTTGGAGTCGGCCTTCTCGCGGCCGGCTTTTCGGAGCCGGCCCTCCCGCGGCTTTCTTCATGAGGGCTAAAGTCGGGTCGCCTTCCGATAGCCGACCTGGAAGACAGCCGGCAAGGGGAAGGCGTCCCCACGTCTTGGATTCTCGAGGGTCGGATCGGCTTGTAATTTTTCAGAAGAGCCAGGGGGAGCCGGCTAGGCTACCCGTGGTCATTTACTCCAACAGTAGTCCCCGAAGCTGATCGAGCTTCGAGGCTGACAAAGGGACGAGAAGCTTGGTCAGCTTCCTATCCTGAGGGGCCGGCTTTGCTTGTGCGCGCCGTCTTCGGGAAGCCCCGTTCCTCGTAGGCGGGAACGCGGGTCGGCCTGTGAGCTGACCGCGTGCCATCCCGTGGGCCACGTGGCAAGGAAATCCTGCCAACGCACGCGCGCGACGGGACGCCGCCACAGGCCCGGGCCCGCCACTCCCAGGCCTCGGCCCGAGCATGGATCTTCTGTGGCCCGCACGGACCGCTCGCCTTCCCGCGGTGGTTTTATTATGCCATCAGGGCGCAATAATCGCGGAACGTGGGGGAGTGGGCGCAGTTGATCCCCACGTTCCCCCATGACACGCCTCCCCAGCTCCGCCACGCGGGTCTATAAGTAGGGGGGGAGGGGGAGCAGCAGAGGCTCGCACGCTCTCCCTCACTCTGCCCCTTCTCGCCTTCCTTCTTCTTCCCTCCGCCGCCGCAGCAACTCATTGCCGTGCCGTTCCGCCGTCGGACCTCTCGGTTCCTTGGGTCCCGCCGTAGCGGGGTCGTGCGCGTCTACGCCGTCGCTTCGTCTTGCTCCCCGCCGCATCGCTCCCATGGCGCTGTCGATCTCGTGGGATGGCTCCAACGTCCACGAGGACCATGTCGAGTTCCTCCGCCGGACGTGGCGCCTGCCGGCCGAGAACTTCATGCGGGTTCGTCAGGCGCCAGCGAGGGAGATCTCGCCGCCACCGGAGGAGGGCGAGCGGGTGATCTTCCGCTCGCACTGCCTGCGCGGCTTCGGCCTCCCGGCGAGCAGATTCCTTCAAGCTTTCCTTGAATTCTACCACCTCCAGCCGCATCACCTCACGCCCAACGCGGTGATGCTACTGTCGGCTTTCGTCACCCTGTGCGAGGGCTTTCTTGGGGTTCTTCCCACTCTCGAGCTCTGGGGGGAATTCTTCCAGAGCAAGCTCGGCACCGTCGTCGCGGGCGTGCCTGCCCCCTGCGGAGCCTTCATTGCCATGAGGCGGACGGGCGAGAACAATCCATTCCCGCCCATCCCGCTGATCCAGTCGGTGAAGCTCTGGCAGAAGTCCTACTTTTACGTGAAGGACGTCGCCCCACAAGGCGACTACGTCAACCTGCCTGCTTATGTAGCCGGCCCGCCGGCTGGGAGGCAACCTTCGTGGAGCTACTGGGCCAGGTCACTGTCTCAGGCCGGGAACGCAGCCGTCTCCCGGCTCCGGGTGATGATCCAGTCGGAGGGCCTGTCTGGAGCCGACTTGGTGGCCGCCTTCGTGGAGCGCCGGGTACTTCCGCTCCAAGGCCGGCCTCACATGATTTTCCAGATGAACGGCCGCTTCGACCCGTGCCGGCTGAGCACCAGGGAGATGCCTCATGCAGAGGTGTCTTACATGGTGAACTACATCTCCAACTGCAAGCTCGCCGAGGACTGGCGATACGGCAAGGAGCCGTATTCTCGCGCCAACCCTCCGCCCGCCGTAAGTTTTTCTTCTTTTCTTCCTTTTTGTAGCCGGCCTCATGATAGCCGACCTTTGATCAGTTGGTTTGCCTTTAGTAGAACCCTCTTCTTCCGCCGACGGCCGGGGCCGCAGGGGTAGAGAGCCAGCTCCTCCCCGACCACACGGTGGATGACGCCGACGACCCGGACCTGGGAGCGGCCGCCATGGAAGACGCCATTGTGGGGGAAGGCGACGAGGCAAGAGGCGCGGGGCCCGGAGCCGGCTTCGAGGACTGGCCGGACGACGACGAGGTCGAAGCCGCCCCGCACCGCCAGCCGGCGCTTGACCATCAAGGCGCGGGCCCATCTGCCGCGTCGGCTGCCCGTGGCGGCGCGCAGAAGCGTCGGGCCGCGTCGACCTTCTTCGGTAGCCGGCCGAAAAAATCCAAGGCTTCCGCGGCGGCGACCAAGCGGGATGAGGCGGCCGTGAAGGCGGCCCGCTTCCGCAAGGCGGTGAAACAGCCGCAGGCGATCTCGGCGTAAGTCGTCAAACGTCTTGTATATATATATATATATTGTTGTCCTTTTCGATTGAAGCTCTTCTGAACCTTTCTTTGCTCGCTGGGCAGGGCACTGCTTTCCCTTGAGCGAGGTCCTGGCGGCTCCATAGTCCGGCCGACTGGAGGGTCCTCCGGCTCCCGTCGCGTGGATCCCCGCGCCGACCTTAGGGAGGCCACGGAGCGGAACGCACGGGAGGCGCGGGAGGAGCGGGAGGCGGCGGAGCGAAGGACCGCCCAGGCGGCGAAGGAGCAGGCCGATGCGGCGGCCAAGGCCCGGGCGGAGGCGGCAGCCGCGGAGACGGAGGCGGAGGCCTCGCACAACCAGCCTCCGTTGCTCGTCGTTCCCCTCCGCGTCGTGGCCCCCGACATCCCCGTGCCCCCGTCGGAGGAGGTCGACCAAGACCCGCCGGTGGTGGAGAGGAGGGAGGACCACGTGGTCTTCGTGGAGGGGGCGCCGCAGACAGCGCCGACTGGGGCGGGCCAAAGCGGCTAATCAGCCGCGGCGCCAGAGCAACCGGCCGGGGGCGAGCCGTAGGCAGGGGCCGGCCTCGAGGTGCAGCCGGCATTGCGCCGGCGCACAGGGGGAGGCACCTCCGCACCGGAGCCGCACCGAGCTGCGGGCGCCAGCCAGACGGCGGAGGCCCTGGAGGTGGCCAGCATCAGCACGTCCAAGTGGACTCCCAGCGGGGGGACGAGCGAGCTGAATGCGGCGATATACCCAAGAGTTCCTCGCGACGCGGGCTGTCATCCGGGTGAGTCTTCTGGACTTGGTTGTTTTGCTCTTTTGACTTCTTCCATGGGGGCGCGTCAGCGCACCCACTAGGTGTAGTCCCCGAGTTCCGAGTCGGCTGCTGCGCAGGCGGCTTGGAACTTACTAGATCCTGACAACTATCTTATTCTCGCCTCCTGTCTGATCTTCCAGGAGTATCATAACCTCCGCGCTGCTGCCTTCAACTCCTAGGCTCAGGAGCTGGGCCGGAGAACCGAAGACCTGACCAGCAGCAGAGTGTGTGCTTTGTTTCGTTCATCTCCTGTGGGGGCGCGTCAGCGCACCCACTGGGTGTAGTCCCCGAGATTCGGGCCGACTGCTGAGCAGTCGGGTCGGATCTTCCTTGAAGACTTCTTCCTTATTGATTTTCCTTTGTCTTCATGCTTGCAGGGGCCAATGCCGACTTGAGGGGGCAGCTCAGCGGAGCCCAGGCCGCCCTTCGCGCCAAGGAAGCCGAGTACAACGCCTTGGTCCTGGAGCATGACCGCCTGGCCAAGAAGTTGGCCGACGAGGAGGAGAGCCACAAGGCGGCCCTGAAGAAGGCGCAGGACAGCGAGGACGCCCTGAAGGCTGAGTTCGAGACCAAAGCGGTGGGCTGGGCTGAGGCAAAACAAGTGTTGAGCGAGGGCTTCGGTCGTATCGAGGATCTGATCGACGGTAAGCCGCCTTCCTCACTCCTTGCTTGCCCCTTGCCCCCCGATTTGTGTTTTGACTTGTACTGCTTTTTGTTCTCTGTGCAGACTACTTTCCCGGCTACTCCGTCTTCGCCACCCAAACCATCGAGGCCCATCGCGAGGCGCGCCGACAGGCGGGGGCTGAAATCGCGCCAGACGCGAGCCGGACGCTTGAGGAGCAACTCTTGGCGGTCCAAGCCTGGCTGCAGCCAGCTCACCGTATGCTCCGCCGCCTCCAGCGCACCGGGGCACAGGTGTTGGCCGCCCTCTGGCCAGGCGAGACGATTCCCCGCACCCCGAGTCGGACCGCCGACTGACTGGAGGTTGCGGTTGGCCGCTTCGAGGCCTGGAAGGCATCGGCGGCCCGGCTTGGAGCTGGGCGAGCGCTGGAGTTCGTCCGAGCCTAGTATCTCGGGCTGAACCTGGACCAGCTGCGCACCTGGCGGCTGGAGGCCGACGAAGAGATGGAGGAGGTGCGGCCGGCTATCGCTCAGTGTGCCTCGACGATCGCCGAATGCACTGACATCAGTGTCTTCGCTCCTGAAATAAATGACGATGGCGTTGCCCAGCCGGAGGAGTGGTTTGGGCTGGACCCGGCAGCGGGTGAGGACTCGGCAGAGGAGATCGCCTCCAGCGATGAAGGCGAAGACAACGAAGGAGAGGAGAGCGAAGACGTTGAGCCGGCCGGTGAAGCGGCCAGCCAGCCTCAGCCTGACCATGCTTCCAGCAACGAGGCGCGTGCTAGCGCGCCCTCTGCGGGAGGCGGTGATCATGCCGAGGTTCGCCAGCCGGCCATTCCTCCAGCCGGCACTGCCGTCTCCACCGACCTGCCCGACTCGCCAGTCGCTCCTCTGGCTTAATCTGTTGTCCTTGCTTTTCCTGCTTGTTACCCTTTGAACAATTTTTATTAAACTTGCGTAGTTCCACCCACTGGGGGTGTATTCGGATTATGTTGAATGCTGGCCTTTTGAAGGTCTTTTGTGTAAATATGATCGTGTGCGTGTTTGGTTTCCATTCGTGTATGCTTTTTATCCTTAGGTTGTTTCCTTTTCCGCCTTCCCCTTTTGGGAAGGCAAGTACTCGAGCTTTCTTAGATTGAAGCGAGGTGAATGGAAGCCGGCCGGCCGGCTACTCTGGTAGTCGGTTGGTGGGGGGAGAAAAACCGGCTTTAGTTATATTAGTCCATTAGTCCCTAGCCGTTTTTTGTGTGGGCGTCCTTTCCTGCCTTTTACTCTTGCCAGCTGGACAGCCGGTTCTTCGAACTGCGACTTTTGGCAAGAGAAGGCTTGGGTGCCGGCACACTACTTGTCTGGCCGCGGGTAGGACTTTTAATATAACTCTAGGCGGCCAGTCCTCGGGCCGACTAGTCGAACCCGGTGCCGGACGAAAAAAGTAAATGTAATGACAAGGTCATAAGCATGATATTCTTCATTCATAGATAAAAGATGGCAGTCCCCGAGCTCTCCTCGGGGGGCCTATTGTCTCGTACTTAGTACAAAAGTTAGCGTGATACATACTGTATTTCAACTGTAAAATCTTCGGAGGAGGTTGGCGTTCCATGGTCGTTCTGACTCCTTGCCGGAGTCGTCTCTCTTTCATGCCTTCAGCTTCTGCGCGTCGATCAGGTTGTAGGAGTTGTTGCCCAAAGCTCTGCTGATGACGAAGGGGCCCTTCCAAGGGGCCGAGAGCTTGTGCTGGCCGGCTGTTCGCTGGATCAGCCGGAGCACAAGATCGCCCTCTTGGAAGGATCTTGGCTTGACCTTCCGGCTGTGGTAGCGGCGCAGGCCCTGCTGATAGATGGCGGACCGGCTGAGGGCTAACAGCTGGCCTTCTTCCAGCAGGTCGACGCCGTCTTCTCGTGCTTCCTTGGCCTCCGCCTCCGTGTACATGGTTACCCGAGGCGAGTCGAACTCGATGTCAGTTGGGATGACCGCCTCGGCACCATACATGAGGAAGAAAGGAGTGAAGCCGGTTGACTTGTTTGGGGTAGTGCGCAGACTCCAGAGGATGGCCGGCAGCTCATCGAGCCAACAGCCGGCCAAACGCTCCAGTGGTACGACCAGTCGGGGTTTGATGCCGGAAAGGATGAGGCCGTTGGCTCGCTCGACCTGGCCGTTTGACTGCGGGTGGGCAACGGACGCCAAGTCCAACCAGATGCCTTTCGTCGCGCAGAAACGTGCCAAGGCTCCCTTGGCGAAATTCGTGCCATTGTCGGTGATGATGTTGTGTGGCACGCCGTACCGAGTTGTTATTTCTGCGATAAATGTCATGGCAGTCGGCCCATTCAGCTTCTTGATCGGCTTTGCCTCAATCCATTTGGTGAATTTGTCCACAGCGACAAGCAGATGTGTCATGCCGCCGCGCGCCATCTTGAATGGGCCCACCATGTCCAGTCCCCAAACGGCGAAGGGCCAAGTGAGGGGAATGGTCTTGAGTGCTGAAGCCGGCATGTGTTGGTTGGAGCTGAAGAGTTGGCACCCTTTGCAATGTTTAACTAACTCCTTGGCGTCATCCAAAGCAGTCGTCCAAAAGAAACCATGGCGGAAAGCTTTGGCGACGAGTGATCTTGAGGCCGCATGGTGGCCGCATTCTCCTTGGTGGATGTCTCTGAGGATTGCAATGCCCTTCTCTTACTCGACGCATCGCTGGAAGACTCCAGTGACACTGCGCTTGACGAGCTCTCTGTTGACGATTGTGTATGCTCCGGCTTGGCATTGGACTTGTCTTGCCTCTGTTTTGTCAGCCGGCAGATCTTGGTATATTAGGAAGTTGAGGATGGACTGAGCCAATGATGGAGCTGCGACTTCTTCTATTGCCAACACGGCTACTGCGACCAGGGCGGGCGGGCTGGGTGGTGAAATGCTGGAGTCGGCCGCCGCCTGCTGCGTTGGTGCAGCCTTCGGGCCGACTACCGCAGTCCTCGAGCCGGGTGTGGCAGTCCCCTGGTCGGGCGTAACTACGGAAGTCCCCGAGCCGCCGGCTGACGTCCCCGGGCCGACTATCGAAGTCCCCGGGTCACCCACTTGGTTCTTCGAGCCGGACCCGGCTGTATCGGGGTCAGGCGGCAAGAAGATGGAATCGGACTCTGGAGACGGCTTGATAGACGGCTTGAGGAGGCGTTGTAGAGAGACACCGGTTGGTATTGTTTGCCGAGTGGAGCCTATTCGAGCCAGGGCATCAGCTGGCTCGTTGTTGGCTCGCGGTACGTGGAGGAACTCGCATCCTTCAAAGTACCCACTGATCTGCTAAACGAGGAAGCGGTAGCTTGCCATATTTGCGTCCTTGGCATCCCAGTCGCCGGATGATTGCTGGACCACCAAGTCCGAGTCGCCATAACATAGGATCCGGCGAATGCCGAGCTCTTTGGCAAGCCGGAGCCCGTGTATGAGCGCCTCGTACTCGGCCACATTGTTGGAGGCGGCAAAGTGAATTTTCAGCGTGTATCTGAGCCTGTCGCCTTTGGGAGAGGTGAGGATGACACCGGCACCCAAGCCGGTGCGCATCTTGGACCCATCGAAGTGCATGCGCCAATGAGTGGAGTCGGGAGCTGGCGGCAGGTACTGGGTCTCGGCCCAGTCGACGAGGAAGTCGGCCAATGCTTGGGACTTGATGGCAGTGCGAGGCTGGTAGAAAATCGTGTACGGGGCCAGCTCGATGGCCCATTTCGCCACCCGGCCAGATGCATCCCAGCTGCCTATGATCTCGGCCAGCGGGGCGGTGCATACAACCATGATGGGATGCTCTTGGAAGTAGGGCTTCAGCTTGTTGGTGGCGAAGTACACGCCGTAGCACATCTTCTGGTAGTGCGGGTAGTTCTGCTTCGAGGTAGACAACACCTTGCTCAAATAGTACACTGGCCTCTGGACCGGCTGGGCTCGGCCCTCTTCTGGGCGTTGGACTACGATGACGGTGCTGACCACCCGGCTGGTTGTGGCAATGTAGAGGAGCATGGGCTCTTTCTCAGTCGGTGCCGCCAGGACAGGCGGCGTGGCCAGCATCTTCTTCAGCTCGTGAAAAGCTTGGTCGGCTTGGTCATTCCACTCGAAGTGAGTGGTCTTCTTCATGAGGCGGTAGAGGGGGAGAGCTTTCTCTCCGAGCCGGCTGATGAAGCGGTTCAGGGAGGCCAAGCATCCGGTGAACTTCTGGACGTCTCGAAGTTTGGTGGGAATCGCCATTCTCTCAATGGCCTTGATCTTTACCGGGTTGCATTCGATGCCGCGTTCGGAGACCAGGAAGCCTAGGAGTTGGCCGGCTGGCACTCCGAACACGCATTTCTTGGGGTTGAGCTTGATTTGGAACCGGCGTAGGTTCTCAAATGTTTCCTTGAGGTCTTCCAGCAAGGTGCCGCGCTTCTCCGTCTTCACCACAATGCCGTCTACGTAGACGTGGGCATTTCTGCCGAGCTGCTTGAGGAGGCACTTCTGCATGCAACGATGAAAAGTGGCACCGGCATTTCTCAAGCCGAATGTCATAGTCAGGTAGCAGAAGGCTCCGAATGGCGTGATGAAGGCGGTCTTCAGGCGGTCTGCCAGATCTAACTTTATCTGGTGGTATCCTGAGTAAGCATCCAAGAAACTCAACAGCTCGCATCCGGCCGTGGAGTCTATCACTTGATCAATCCTTGGCAGGGCAAAGGGATCTTTGGGGCAGGCCTTGTTGAGGCTCGTGTAGTCTATGCACATGCGCCACTTGTTGTTCTTCTTTAGCACGAGGACCGGGTTGGCGAGCCATTCTAGAAAGAAAACTTCCATAATGAAGCCGGCTGCCAGAAGTCGGGCTATCTCTTCTCCTATGATCCTTCTTTTCTCCTCTGACAGTCGGCGGAGGGGTTTTTTGACTGGTTTTGCGTCTTCTCGGACGTGTAGCTTGTGCTCGGCGAATTCCTTTGGAACACCCGGCATGTCCTTGGGGGACCATGCAAAGATGTCCCGATTCTCACGGAGGAAATCGGCGAGCTCGCTTTCCTATTTTCTATTTAGGTTTGCCCCGATGACGGCAAACCTCTCTAGGTGCTCGGGGTCAAGAGGTATCTTCTTCGTCTCCTTGGCCGGCTGGAAAGATCCTTGGGCATCATACTCCTTGGGATCGGGGGACAAGGCCGACTGTTTGCCAGCCATGGCCACGACTCGGTCCAACATCTTCTTTTCTTCGGCAGTCACAAGGGACTCGGCCAGCCGGCTGCTGGCTGCTGCGCACTCGGAAGATTTCTTGTAATCGTCAGCTATGGTGATGATGCCTTTGGTGCTCGGCATCTTCATTTTGAGGTAAGCATAGTGGGGAATAGCCATGAACCTGGCCAAGGCAGGTCGGCCAAGCAATGCATGGTAGGGGCTCTCCAGGTCCACCACTTCAAACCAGATCACCTCCCGGCGGAAATGCTCCTTGTCCCCAAAGAGTACATCAATCTTGATCTTGCCAATGGGGGCACAGGACAGGACAGCAATGCATGGTACGATGCCATGGAACACAGTCTGAGTAGGCATGAGTTGCTTCATCTTGACGTTCAGCTTCTCCAGGGTGTCACGGTACAGGATGTTGATGCTGCTCCCGCCGTCTATCAGCACGCGGGAGAAACGGGCGGCGCGCTTGTCCGTTGCAAGGGTGGCATCCAGAACCAACGCATAAGAGCCGGGAGATGGCATCACCTCTGGGTGGTCGGCCCGGCTCTAGCTGATAGGTTTTTCTGACCAGTGCATGTGCTCGGCAGGGTTGGCAGCGACCATGCTGACCTCCTGGTGCTCTCGGCGTCTGCCACGCCGGTCTTCGGGCTGGCTTGTAACGATGACATAGGAGGCATGCTCGTCGGGGAACTCATCGTGCACGGCTCCGACTGCAGGCCGAGCGGTCGGCGGCTGCGGAGCCGGAGGCGGCGGACCGGCAGGCAGAGGCGGCACGAGCCCTTCGCCTTTGGAGATTCGGGTGAGCCAGTGGCACTTCCGGGTTGTATGGTTGGACGGCTTCGCGCCGCTGTGGAACTTGCATGGGGCGTCGAGAGTTTGCTCGTAGGAGAAGGCCGGCTGCCAAGCCGGCTTGCCGCCCCTCTGCTTCTTGGGTGCGGGCCGACCTTCGGGCTGCTCGTCTTAGACTGTGGCCACCTGCCGACTGGTGGAGGGCGGCACGGGGCCCTTGCGCTTGTGGTTGTTCTGGTGTGGGCGTCGGCCGGAATCCCCAGCCGGCGTCTTGGGTGCCGGGTTGAGTACTTTCCCGGATGCGTCTACCCAGAGCTCGGTCTTCATTGAGGAGTCGGCGGTGGCGTACTTGTCCGCTATGTCCAGAAGCTCGTCGAGGGTAGTCGGCTCGTCACAGAGAAGCTTGTGCTTGAGGAGGGTGCCTTCTCGGCACCCGACAGTGAAGTATTCTATGGCTTGCACCTCGTGCACCCCTTCGCAAGAGTTGCGGAGCTCGGCCCAACGCGTGAGGTAGTCGCGAGTGGACTCGGCGGGGCCTTGTACACACAAGGAGAGCTGTCTGGGCTTGGGAGCCCGCTTGTAGGTGCTGGTGAAGTTGCGGACGAAGGCTTTTGTGAAGTCTAGCCAGCTGTTGATGCTGTATGGCTTGAGGCTGTTGAGCCAGGTCCGCGCCGTGCCTTGCAGCATGAGGGGCACGTACTTCACGGCAACGCGCCTGTTGCCGTTTGCTATGCTAATTGCCGTGGAGTAGTCGATCAACCAATCTTCTGGTTCACGGAGCCGTTGTACTTGGGCATGTCTCTTGGGAGCGAGAACCCTTTGGGGAAAGGCTCGTCGCGGATGCGGGGGCCAAAGCAAGGCGGGCCAACATCACCTTCTTCTTCCAGCGCCAAGGATCGCGCTAGGCGGTCGATCCGATGGCGGGCGTCGTTCTCGCCGACTCTTTCGCGGCGACCTAGTCGGCCGTTGAGAGTCGGATGCACAACAGGCAGCGGGGTGGGATATCTCTCCCCATGGGGCCGAGGCGGAGGCGGGTTGCCCCGCCACTCCACGTCCCGGGGATGGCCTTCTGCGTCTCGTTCGATGGAGATTCGGGTTCGGCTTCGGCTGGCAGCCGGCTCTTTCTCATGCCGCGCGCGGGTTTTACCCGCAGTCGGCGTCCGGGACGTCGCGCCGTGATCTCGGCGCGGGGGAGGGCTTTCCGCGCGGGCGTCGGCTTCGTGCCGCTGCACGGCCGCATCGATTAGCTGCTGGATGCGTCTGGTCATGTGGGGGAGTTCTTCGGCCCCCAATCCGTCTAGCTCGTCTACGGCCGCCTGGGCGGCACGCAGGTTCTCGAGTGGAGTGGCATAGACTGGGCGGTCGACTCCTAGCGTGTCGGCGACGACAGCGCCGCGCTACCTGACAACGCCGGCCCGACTAGGCCTGCCTGGGGGCGGCGTGCCAAAGGCGGCGCGGTCGGCTTCGCGCCGGTGGGCCTCAGTGAGGCGTCTCATGGAAGCCAACTTCCGGCCCTCCGCGAGGAGGGCGAGGCGGCGAGCCTCCAGTGCTTCGGCATCGGCATCGGCCGGGAGGGGGATGGTCAAGTCGTGGGCCGCCGCATGCGGGGCGTCGTGGGCGCTCTCGTCAGAAGCGTCGCCATGGCCGATGACCATCACCTCGGTGGTGACAGCGTCGCAGCCATCGGCCCGGGGAAGCGGGTCGTTGTAGATCGTGACGTCGGTGGGGAAAGTGTCGAGTGAGGCCGTGTCGGAGTCGACAGGCATCGGATCGGTGGAGCCAACCGACTCCAAGTCCACAGCAGGCTCGCCGGAGACGTGGAGCTGGCCGAGGAGGTTGACGAGGTGGTCGGTGCCCGCGTCAGAGGCGAGCTCGTCGGAGATGAGGGTCTTGTTAAGGAGATCGGCGAGGCCGCTCACTGCGCAAACGTTGGTGACGCCTTGCAGCGCGTCGTGGCAAGCGCCATCGGGCGTGCCGGGCTGGCTACGCTCGCTGGGGAGGAAGAGGGTTCCCGTCCAGAACATGTCTCCGGGCGACGGTGCACCTGGCCCCACGGTAGGCGCCAAATGTCGGGTGGTAGGTGCGACATATGCCAACGGGTGGCTTATCATTGTGGGAGCCAGTAGGATGTCGCCGGTGCCTGGAAGCGGGACGAGGTGAAGACATGCACGCCGGCGAATCTTACCCAGCTTCCGGGCTCTCCGTGGAGATAACACCCCTACTGCTACTCTGCGGGGTCTCCGCATGATCACTAGATGAACGAGTAGCTACACGATGCTCCTTGAGCTGTTTTCTGAGGAGAAGAAGAAGAAGAAGAA
Source organism: Triticum urartu (assembly GCF_003073215.2). Taxonomy (NCBI): domain Eukaryota; kingdom Viridiplantae; phylum Streptophyta; class Magnoliopsida; order Poales; family Poaceae; genus Triticum; species Triticum urartu. Next base: position 499,265,366 of record NC_053027.1, on the reverse strand, counting down.
GAAGAGCACGGCTATCCCTCCTCCCCTCTCTATATGGTGTCCGGAACTAGCTTGGATCAACCCTTTGCATGGGTGTCCCGGGGGGTTTATATAGGCCTACCCTCCGGGGGTACAATGGTAATCCGGCTGGGCATGGGGCCCAGCCGTCTGTGACTACACTCGCCAGCTTCTGCACCAGCTGCTGGGGCCCGCCGGCTGGTGGGTCCCGCCGGCTGCCGGCTCCTTGGTCGACAGGCAGGCCCCGCTGTCCAGGGCCTTGTCGGTGGCTGGTTACTGTTGCTCAATCCTGGTGACGAGGGCTTCACCAAGGTGGGCGTGGCTACAGTGCCGCCGTCCGGCGGGTGATCGCTGTAGCCTCACCGCGTCTTGTCTCCTTAATGGGGCGTCTCCTTCGAGGGAGGTGGCAAGCCGGCTGTGGAGAGCCGGCTCTGTCTTGGGCCGACTAGGGGAGGCCTGGCCGTCTTCGAGTGTCTCTCTGCCCGAAGGGGCCCACCGCCCATGGGCCGCACTGGCAGCCCGTCGTGGATGACATCAGGGTCAACGTGGCAACAGTGCCGTGCCGGACGGGCCATGGCCACCCGTACGACGCACTGTGCCAGGCGTGCTCCGGGATTCGGGGGTGGCAGGCTTTACTGTAGCCACGCCCCGTGACATTGCCGTTATGTGGATGCAGACTTCGAGGGTACGATCTTGACCGCTTTGTGGGAGCCGGCTTCTTGGAGTCGGCCTTCTCACGGCCGGCTTCTCGGAGCCGGCCCTTCCGCGGCTTTCTTCATGAGGGCTAAAGTCGGGTCGCCTTCCGATAGCCGGCCTGGGAGACAGCCGGCAAGGGGAAGGCGGCCCCATGTCTTGGATTCTCGAGGGCTGGATCGGCTTGTAATTTTTTAGAAGAGCCAGGGGAGCCGGCTAGGCTACCCGTGGTCATTTACTCCGACACTACTAAAAAAGAATTTCTAGCAGTGGTGTTTGCTTGTGGTAAATTTAGATCTTACATTGTTGATTCAATAGTAATTTTTCACACCGATCATGCTGCTATAATATATCTTATGGAAAAGAAAGATGCTAAACCTAGACTTATTCGATGGGTTCTCTTGCTAAAAGAATTTGATTGACATATTACTGATAGGGAAGGAGCTGAGAACCCCATAGCTGATAGCTTGTCTAGGCTTGAAAATGTGCTTGATGACCCACTACCTATTGATGATAGTTTTCCAGATAAGCGGTTAGCTGCAATAAATGTTCCTCATAATACTCCTTCGTATGCTGACTATGCTAATTACATTGTTGCTAAATATTTACCACCTAGTTTCACATACCAACAAAAGAAAAAATTCTTCTATGATTTAATACACTACTTTTGGGATGACCCACATCTTTATAAAGAAGGAGTAGATGGTATTATTAGACGTTGTGTACCTGAGCATGAACAGGGACAAATCCTACAGAAATGTCACTCCGAAGCTTATGGAGGGCATCATGCTGGAGACAGAACTGCTCACAAGGTATTGTAATCTGGGTTTTATTGGCCTACTCTCTTCAAGGATGCCTGTAAGTTCGTCTTATCTTGTGATAGCTGCCAAAGAATAGGTAATATCGGTAAGTGTCAAGAAATGCCTATGAATTATTCACTTGTTGTTGAACCATTTGATGTTTGGGGATTTGATTACATGGGACCTTTTCCTTCCGCTAATGGGTATACACATATTTTGGTTGCTGTCGATTATGTTACTAAATGGGTAGAAGCTATTCCAACCAGTAGTGCTGATCACAACACCTCTATTAAAATGCTTAAGGAAGTTATTTTCCCAAGGTTTGGAGTCCGTAGATATTTAATGACTAATGGTGGTTCACACTTTATTCATGGTGCTTTCCGTAAAATGCTTGCCAAGTATGATGTTAACCATAGAATTGCATCACCTTATCATCCTCAGTCTAGTGGTCAAGTTGAACTCAGCAATAGAGAAATAAAATTATTTTTGCAAAAGATTGTCAATAGGTCCCAGAAGAATTGGTCTAAAAAATTAGATGATGATGCACTTTGGGCTTATAGAACAACTTATAAAAAATCCTATGGGTATGTCTCCTTATAAAATGGTTTATGGAAAAGCTTGTCATTTACCTCTTGAATTAGAACATAAACCATATTGGGCAATTAAAGAACTCAACTATGATTTCAAACTTGTCGGTGAAAATAGGCCATTTGATATTAGCTCCTTAGATGAATGGAGAACCCAAGCTTATGAAAATGCCAAGTTGTTTAAAGAAGAAGTTAAAAGTTGGCATGATAAAAGAATCCAAAAGCGTGAGTTTAAAGTTGGAGAATATGTTCTTTTGTACAACTCTCATTTCAGATTCTTTGCAGGAAAACTCCTCTCAAAATGGGAAGGACCCTATGTTATCGAGGAGGTTTATCGGTCTGGAGCTATCAAAATAAATAATGCCGAAGGTACTAACCCAAAGGTTGTTAATGGGCAATGAATAAAACATTATATCTCAGGTATGCCCATTAATGTTGAAAGTAATATTATCCAAACTTTGACACCAGAAGAACACATAAAAGAGTCCTTCCGGAACACTCCAGAATCGTGAAAATAAGGAGGTACGTGATACGGTAAGTAAACGGACTCCAAAAATTCCGCAAAAATATTTTTTGTCAATTTTGGAACATTTATAAAATTAGGAAAATAAGAAACTTCCAGGAAACGTACCCTAGTGGCGCGCCCAGGTGGGTTTTGCCCACCTCGGGTACCTTCGGGACTCCATTTTTCTTCCATTTGCTTGTCTCCCAAGATAAAAAATCTTTATATACCCCCCGAACCTATTGACCACCATATCGTGGAGAAATCTTCTGTTATGTTTTCTTGTTGTTTTTGACCAGATCTGTTGAGCCAGGCATCATGTCTTCCTCACCCTCCAACAATGGAGAAGAAGACGCAGGGGTGTTTCAGGAGGATCTAAGGAGAGAGGAAGCTGAAGAAGTTGCTGTCGGTGTCAAAACCGGCGGATCTTGGGTAGGGGGTCCCGAACTGTGCGTCTAGGCCGGATGGTAACAGAAGGCAAGGGACACAAAGTTTTACCCAGGTTCGGGCCCTCTCGATGGAGGTAAAACCCTACGTCCTGCTTGATTAATAATGATGATATGGGTAGTACAAGAGTAGATCTACCATGAGATCAGAGAGGCTAAACCCTAGAAGCTAGCCTATGGTATGATTGTTGATGTGTATGTTGTCCTACGGACTAAAACCCTCCGGTTTATATAGACATCGGAGAGGGCTAGGGTTACACAAAGTCAGTTACAATGGTAGGAGATCTACATATCCGTATCGCCAAGCTTGCCTTCCACGCCAAGGAAAGTCCCTTCCGGACACGGGACGAAGTCTTCAATCTTGTATCTTCATAGTCCGTGAGTCCGGTTGAAGGTATAGTCCGGCCATCCGGACACCCCCAAATCCAGGACTCCCTCAGTAGCCCCTGAACCAGGCTTCAATGACGATGAGTCCGGCGCGCAGATTGTCTTCGACATTGCAAGGCGGGTTCCTCCTCCAAGTACTTTATAGAAGATTTTAAACACAAAGATAGTGTCCGGCTCTGCAAAATAAGTTTTCCACATATTGCCATAGAGAGAATAATATTTACACAAATCTAATCTGCTGACGTATTCTGTAGTGCGACACACCACGGCCAGGCTTTTATCCGAGTCGTTTCATTATCCCACCTCAGCGCGTCATGCGAGGCGGTTTCCTTGGCACGTCTTGTCAAAGCAGAGATCGTGTCCCCTTATTCTGGGATTCTCATCAATACAGGCGTGGGTAACCCAACCACGCCTTTGATTACGGCGCTTGGAGATAAGCAAGTTTTACCAGGCTGGTGGGGCCATGTAGTTGCGTCCACCCATATAAGGGGATAAGGATCCACCTTTTCACCCACGCCTTCTTCCTCCTTTGCCTATCCATTCTTGCGCACTCGAGCTCCAGCGCCCAAGTCCGCACTACCACCTCAACCTTCTCTAGTCATGTCCGTAGCGGCAGGCAAGTGGATGGTCTCCTCCGTCACGGAGGGACACATCAAAAAGCTGAGGAAGGCCGGATATCTAGCTAGTGACATCGCGCACCGGCTTCCCGAAAAGGGGCAGCTCATCCCCACTCCTAGGCCCCATGAGAGGGTGGTATTCCTCCCCCATTTCCTCCGTGGACTGGGCTTCCCTCTGCATCCATTTGTCCGGGGGTTCATGTTCTACTACGGCCTGGATTTCCACGATCTAGCCCCGAACTTCGTCCTCAACATCTCGGCGTTCATCGTCATGTGCGAGGCGTTCCTCCGCATCCGCCCCCATTTCGGCCTATGGCTTAAGACTTTCAACGTCAAGCCAAAGGTGGTGCGCGGCAGCCAGGCGGAGTGCGGCGATGCCATGGTTGGCAAGATGGCCAACGTCCTGTGGCTCGAGGGGTCCTTTGTGGAGACCCTGAAGGGGTGGCAATCATGGTGGTTTTACGTCACCGAGCCGCGCGACGCCGAATGGGCCGCACCCCCTTAGTTTCGATCCGGCCCCCCTACGCGGCTCACCTCCTGGAAGGAGACAGACCTGTCTTGGGGGGAAAAAGGAGAGCTGACCAGACTCCAAACATGCATCCAAACCCTGGTGGACAAGAAGCTCAAGCTTGTCAACGTAGTCAAGGTTATGCTCATCCGCCTGATCCTCCCGTGTCAACGACGGGATTTCAACCTGTGGGAGTTTGATCCGGCGCGGCACCAAACTCTGAATAGGCTCTTCGACACGACGTACGAAGATGCCTGGAGGGTGCTTTTCAAGGGCGCCAAGGCCCCCGCATCCGCTGCCGAGGATCGCGGATTCAGTACACAGCATCACGCTCATGCGGTAAGCTGTTTATTTCCTTTTACAGGGTATTAGTTTTTCATAGTTTGACTCCATGCGGGATCTAAGCTCCCTTATCTTTGACAGGATTGGGAGGTGACGTCTGGACAGATCAATTGTCCGGCTCCTTTGCCCGAAGGCCCAGCGGACGCTCGCTTGGCGAAGCTGCTAGTTCCGGTGCCCTATGTGGTGCCGGAGAAGAAGGCCACGAAAAGGGCCACGGGGACTCGAAAGAGTGCCCGGCGCCAGGAGGTGTCGGATTCATCATCCGACGGTCCCGAAGCGCCTTCCTCTCATGAAGACGAGGAGGAAGAATAAGAGACCTCTCCCCCTCCAGCGGGAGGGGAGAAGAAAAGGAAGGGCGCCCTCTCTGAGGAGGCCGGAGGGTCCAAGAAGGGGAAAACCCTTCCTCCAGACTACTCCACCGACGCCGATGACGGCGAAGAGGAGTGGCAGCCCAGGGCCAAGCCCCTGGCGAAATCGTAAGTATCCGGATACCGGAGTGACTCATAGTATTTGTTTATTGCACAACTTTCCCTTATGTCGAATGTGTTTATGCAGCCCACCCAAAGACCGGCTCGACGCGTTGTCGAGCGGCTCACTGGACTCGTCGGATGTGAACTCGCTTCCGACGGCTTCCTCCCCCCGCCCTACGGACGACCCCGAAGTGTTGTCCCAACAGGTTCCAAGCAGGGAGGAGGTGGTCCTGGAGGTGCCGCAAGGCGACCTCCCGGACTCCAGGAGTAAAGGGGAGGAAACCCCCCAGGGCTCCAACTCCGGCTCAAGGCCAGACACCGCTCCGGAACCTTCAAAGGTTCCAGAGTCCGGCGGGCGACCTCCTTCCAAGAGGAGCAAGCCTACCATGCCAGTGACCCCCGTCCAACCGGGGGCGCCGGACAATCTGTTGGAGGTGCTCGAAGGCGCCTCCATCGACGAGGAGCACCACACTATTATGAGTGCGGTGGTCCAGAAGGTTCAGTCCGCCAAGAGCGGAGTGACTGAAGCTTGTACTAGCCTTTTGACAGGCTTTGAGGTAAGTAAATAATGTGTAAATAATATTACCGCGTAGCCAGTAGCCCCTGATGCTCTGTTGGGCGTTCGCGAAGAAAAGCCGAATAGAGGATCAAAAATTCGCAGGAGTCTAACAAAGGAGTCAATATGCGTATGCAGGCTTCTCTGCCGGTGTCCGTCGCACTGACTGTGGAAGTGGACACGCTGAAGCAGAGCCTCGAGAAGTCCGAGCAAGAGCTCGGACGTGCCAAGAAGCAGCTTGAGGAGAAGGAAGGTAAGAAATACCTTGTTTGAATATATATATAAAAAGGTGCAATTGCAAAAAATTACAGGACTAACATGGCTATTGTAGGGGCCACGTCTGAGGTGGCGACCCTTAAGTGAGCGCTGCTCGAGGCCGAGAAGAGTGCGGCCGCGGAGCACATCGAGCGGTAGAAGTATGAGGCCGAGATTGGCAAGGTGCGGCAAGAGCTCCAGGTTCTCATGAAAAAACATGAGAGCTTGGAGCTTGACTCGAAGACGCGAGCGTCCGAGCTCGCGGCGGCTATTGAAAATGCCAAGTCTGCCAAGACCGAATCCCAGAAGACCCTCCAGGAGTTGGATGAGGTGAAGAAGATAGCGACGGGTAAGGCATTCTTTATGCAAAGCAAACATATAAACGTGAGTTACTTGACACTTACCCGAATCCGAAGCTCTCCAGGGGCATTTGCAGATCTTCCCCAGAGTATATCCGATACCGCCGCATTCTATCGAGCCGAGGAGGGCAGCTCGACAGAGAAGGTGTTCTGGTCTCAGTATGCTGAGGCCGGACACCCCGTGCCCCTGAGCGACCAGCTGAAGCAACTGGTCGAGCTCCATAAGGCGGCCGAACAGGCCATGAAGGGCCTCCTAGTTCGGTTGTGGCCTGGAGAGGCTCTGCTTGGGAGCTATTTCGGGCTGGTGCGGCGGCTGGTGGAGGCCTGTCCAAGGCTCGAAGTCATCAAGCGCTCCGTCTGTATTGAAGGTGCCCGTAGGGCCTTTGCCCGTGCTAAGGTGCACTGGGGCAGGCTGGATGTGGAGAAGCTTGTGAAGGACGGGCCACCAGCGGGGAAAGGGCATCGCAAGCCCGAAAATTACTATAAGGATGTTTTGAAGGGTGCCCGCCTTGTGGCGGATGAATGTACTAGGGATGTAATTTTTGAGTAAAACTCGCTCATTTTTGTCCTGTGCGCTGAAAACTTGTTCATATGCACTGAGCAATGCTGCTTGAATTTAAAATATTACCTTCTGTGCGGCTGTTTATCAATACTGAGAGATGGCGAGTCGTCGGCTTCTGCCCCCTTGCCAGTAGTGTTGGGGTGTTCGGGGATAAATCTGGGCGCTCTTTTCCCATGTTTGGGTCCGTCGAGGGAGGCGCTCAGCCCGACGAACGAGGCAATCGGACTATAATGTGTGAACACTCTCACTTAGCCATAGAATTCTATAATTTTAAATTTCGGCGAAGCCCCTAGTATTCGGAAGACCGAGTTCGGGGCGCTATCCACACCTTGGCCGGACAGAGCCGACTCGTCGCCCTAAGCGGCATAAGTCTTTAGGGACTCGAAAAAACCTCTCGAACAGCGACCAGATCTCGCTTCATCATGACAGTCAGTTTTAGCTTTCTCCACTGAGGTGCTCGGCCCAGCTCAACTGGGGCACAATCGCAGTGGTTCTCCTAGTGCTACCTTAGCCGATATAGCGGAACGTAAGGCACCAAAACATAGGAGCCGGGCAAACCCAACTATTGACCCAAGACATGATTCAGAGCCGATGCATATAATGCTATAAGTTCGGGGTGCCGCACTTGTGAAAGTGTTCGGACTTCTCACACCATATTGAGGGGTGCTAAAAGCTCCTGGCGTATTTTGGCCGTACCAAGTTGTACGGGTGCAACATGTCGTTAAGGAACATTTATTTACAAAAAGATAGTGCAAAAATAGACAAAAGCTATGCATTGTTTATTAAAAATAGCTGCGATCAAAGCAGAACGATACAAGTAATGTGATAAACGAAAAGTTGGACTATTTAACATGTCTGCTCCAGGGGCAAGCTACGAAATAGTATGCGAAACAGGTATACTGCTCGTGATAGAGACCACCTGGGATTTCTGTAATGCGGCATGGCTTGTCTGCTTCCCTGGTTCTTGCATCGTTTGTGCGGCAATTGAACTACCGAACAGCCCTTCCGAAGAGTAGAGTCCTGGAAGTAAGAGAAAAGTAAAAAATTGGCAGCCCCTGGTGCGGTTTAAGCCGTGTTTTGGGCGTGCCGTGATGGTGCCCCTCCCCCTATGCCCATGGTATTTCTAGAGCGTAATTATGTACGCGAGGTACTGGCGTCGCCTTTTTGCTAGGGTTGGGGTTGGGGCTGCATTGCTACGCCTGCTCGGAACGTGCCAGGCGGTCTTGTTGTAGGTTACTCCGGGCGCACTTGACGGTGTTCGGACGATTAATGGCCAGACTGGAGAACTGCCTGGAGAGGCTGCTTTGTACTTCCGCTGCAAGGGCCGCCATGTGCTCCTCCGTTCGGAGGGAGCATTCGGTGTTTCCATTGACCGTATTTACTCCACGAGGGCCTGGCATCTTGAGCTTAAGGTATGCGTAGTGCGGTACCGCATTGAATTTGGCGAATGCGGTTCGTCCGAGCAGTGCATGATAGCCACTGCGGAATGGGACTATGTCGAAGACCAATTCCTCGCTTCGGAAATTATCAGGGGATCCGAAGACCACTTCAAGTGTGACTAAGCCTGTACAGTTGGCCTCTACACCTGGTATTACGCCTTTAAAGGTCGTTTTGGTGGGCTTAATCCTCGAGGGATCGATGCCCATTTTTCGCACTGTATCCTGGTAAAGCAGGTTCAAGCTGCTGCCGCCGTCCATGAGGACTCTAGTGAGATGAAATCCGTCAATAATTGGGTCTAGAACCAATGCGGCAAATCCGCCATGCCGGATGCTAGTGGGATGGTCTCTTCGATCAAAGGCGATCGGGCAGGAGGACCATGGGTTGCACTTTGGGGCGACTGTCTCTACCGCGTATACGTCCCTTAATGCGCGCTTCCGCTCCCTTTTTGGGACGTGGGTGGTGCATATCATGTTCACCGTCCGCACTTGTGGGGGAAAACCCTTCTGTCCATTGTTGTTCAGCGGCCGGGGCTCCTCGTCGTCATCGCTATGCAGCCCCTTGTCTTCATTGTCGGCGCTTAACTTGCCTGACTACTTGAACACCCAACAATCCCTATTGGTGTGATTGGCCGGCTTTTCGGGGGTGCCCTGTATTTGGCACAAGCGGTCAAGTATTCGGTCCAAGCTGGACGGGCCCCTAGGATTCCTTTTGAATGGCTTTTTCTGCTGACCGGATTTAGAGCCTCTGAATCCGACATTAACAGCCGTATCCTCAGCATTGTCACCGTTAATGCGGCGCTTCTGCTTGTTGCGACGCGACCTGCCACTAATGTCCCTGGTGTCCGAACTACCAGGGTTCTTGGTCATATTGTTGCTGCGAGCAAGCCAGCTATCTTCTCCCACGCAAAAGCGGGTCATGAGTGTCATGAGTGCTGCCATAGTTTTGGCTTTTCCTGTCCAAGGTGCCAGGCCAGCCACTCGTCACGGATATTGTGCTTGAAGGCTGCTAGGGCCTCAGCGTCCGGACAGTCGACTATTTGATTTTTCTTTGTTAGGAACCGTGTCCAGAATTGCATGGCCGATTCCTCTGGCTGCTGAATTACGTGACTTAGGTCATCGGCGTCTGGGGGTTGCACATACGTGCCCGGGAAATTGTCGAGGAATGCGGCTTCCAGGTCCTCCCAACAACTGATTGATCATGTTGGCAAGTTGTTGAGCCAATGCCGAGCTGGTCCTTTAAGCTTGAGTGGGAGGTATTTGATGGCGTGAAAATCGTCGCCGCGGGCCATGTGGATATGAAGGAGATAATCCTCGATCCATACCGCAGGGTCTGTTGTGCCATCATATGATTTGATGTTTACGGGTTTGAAACCCTCGGGGATTTGATGATCCATTATTTCGTCTGTAAAGCACAGTGGGTGTGCGGCGCCTCTGTACTGGGCGATATCATGACGTAGTTCCAATGAGTTTTGTCTACTGTGTTCGGCCCTGCCGAACTTGTGGCCGGCGTGACGGTTGTCGTCTCGAGCCGTGGGGTGCCCACGCGATCCGTAGATCGATCGTGTTTGCCTTTCCTTGTCCTCCAACATGTCTCGTAAGTCCGGCGCATATTCCCGTGCCTTGGTACAGGGTGCGGCTTGAGTGGAGGGCCGGGAGGCCTCTCTGTCGCAGCCACGAGGTGGCCGTTCGGCCGCATCAAGTGCTTCCTCCTCTAATTGGGGTAGCAACCTGTGCTTTGGGTAACTCTTGGAGGGGCGTTTGAGTTTATGCTCTTCGGTTGCAAGGACTTCGGTCCATCTGTCAACCAGCAAATCTTGATCAGCTCGGAGATGTTGCTGTTTTTTCTTGAGGCTTCTTGCCGTGGCAATAAGCCTGCGTTGGAAATGCTTTTGCTCAATGGGATCCTCTGGCACGACGAATTCGTCGTCGTCGAGGCTTGCCTCGTCTTCGGAGGGAGGCATATAATTATCATCCTCGACCTCTATGTCTGCCGCTCTCTCATGAGGGCTGGTTTCTCCATCCTCCTGTGCTAAACCTTGCTGGAGGGGGTTTTCTTCGGCACTCTCCAGAGTATTATTATCTCCTGTGCTGGAATCACCGTTTTTGTGTTGGCGGGATTTTGAGCGGCGCCGCTCACGCCGGCGCTTGGGCTGTTTCTTGGAGGGGTCATCCTTCGCTGTTCCATCGCCCTCTCCCTCTTTTGGGGTGTCCACCATGTATATGTCATATGACGAGGTGGCTTTCCAGGGCCTAGTAGGCACTGGTTCTTCATCATCTCCTTCATCAGCGTCCATACCGTCGATGTCTTCGGAGTCGAAGTCGAGCATGTCGGTTAAGTCGTCGACAGTGGCTACAAAGTGGGTGGTGGGTGGGTTTTGAATTTCTTCATCGTCCGTACCCCAACCTTGCTGACCGTAGTCCGGCCAGGGCTCTCCTGATAAAGAGAGAGACTTCAGTGACTTCAGGATATCGCCGAAAGGCGAGTGCTGAAAGACGTCCGCGGCCGTGAACTCCATGATCGGTGCCTAATCGGATTCGATCGGCAGGGGCGCGAAGGGTTCGGAGTCCGGAGAAGAATCCGGCTCCGTGGAGTCACGAGTCTCGCAGAGTACGGGGCTGGTGTTCGGCTCAACCGCCGTTGGGATCACAGCCCCCGAGGTGGCGTCCAACCGCCCATCCTCGATCGGCGTAGTTGGCTCCGAACTAAGGGTCGGAGCCGATGCGGGTGCGGCCTCCAGGGCACTGTTCGGCGGCAGAGCTAGATCATGCTCGTCGTGACAGTGCGGCGCGCTCGGCAGTGGCTCGAATCCGTCGAAGATCAAGTCCCCGCGGATGTCAGCCGTGTAGTTTAAATTTCCGAATCTGACCTGACGGCCAGGGGCGTAGCTTTCGATCTGCTCTAGATGGCCAAGTGAATTGGCCCGCAGTGCAAAGACGCCAAAGACGAAGATCTGTCCGGGAAGGAAGGTCTCACCCTAGACTGCATCGCCATTGATGATCGTAGGAGCCATCGAGCCTGACGGCGACGGCACAGAGGAACTCTCAATGAAAGCACCAATGTCGGTGTCAAAACCGGCGGATCTCGGGTAGGGGGTCCCGAACTGTGCGTCTAGGCCGGATGGTAACAGGAGGCAAGGGACACGAAGTTTTACCCAGGTTCGGGCCCTCTCGATGGAGGTAAAACCCTACGTCCTGCTTGATTAATATTGATGATATGGGTAGTACAAGAGTAGATCTACCACGAGATCAGAGAGGCTAAACCCTAGAAGCTAGCCTATGGTATGATTGTTGATGTGTATGTTGTCCTACGGACTAAAACCCTCCGGTTTATATAGACACCAGAGAGGGCTAGGGTTACACAAAGTCGGTTACAATGGTAGGAGATCTACATATCCGTATCGCCAAGCTTGTCTTCCACGCCAAGGAAAGTCCCTTCCGGACATGGGACGAAGTCTTCAATCTTGTATCTTCATAGTCCGGGAGTCCGGCTGAAGGTATAGTCCGGCCATCCGGACACCCCCAAATCCAGGACTCCCTCAGTTGCTATGGAGGAAGAGGAGGAAAATACTTTTGGGGTTCACTCTCCGGCTTCCGAGAGAGGCACATTGGCTAGCATCTCCACTCATCTGAATCCTAATCAAGCTATGATACCATCAAATAATCAAGAGAGCCTCGAAGCGCAAGAAGAAACCCCACCAAGAAGGCCTTTACACAGGTTACATCGTAACAATTTTTGCAATTTGATTCATAACTATGGGTTCGAGAATACTCCTCGTAGGCACATACCGTCCAATTGGGACATATCTTGCCTGAGAGAAAACAGTGCAGGAATAAACCCTTGGGGCCCGGAAAATAAGCACATAATGGCTGAAGTGAAGAAAACAGTGAGTTACTTAATCAAGCCCTTCGGGAGATCCAAGGTTTGAAAGATCTACTCATGGTTATATTGGAGAATACCACACCACCACCACCATCTTCTTCATCACCATAAGAAAATTGAGTATCGGGTATGGGCACTCCCCTTGGCTTCCGCCAAGCTTGGGGGAGGTGCCCCGGTATCGTATCATCCCCACTATCTTCTGTCTTTATTTCTATTAGTTCAATTTTTTACTTTACATGAATAAAAGTTTAGTTCAATCCTTTCTTTTCAATAGTTTGCTTAGTGATCTATCTTTGTAATCATGTGCGAGATATATAATAAAGTTTAGTTTGAGTTTTTGCTTTCTTTACTTTCATGATGCAATAAAAAGAAAGGAGATAAATAAAAAGAAAGGAAATAAATCAAGAAGATCATATGCTAATCTTATGGTAGGTGATGACACCACATAAGGAAAAATATAAGTAGAAAATTTTATTAGAGAATGACAAACATATCATTAGTCAATGATGCAACTCATGAAAGAATTAATAAGGGAAGAGAAGATTCACATATAAATATACTATCCTAGAAATCTTTTGTGATTGTGAGCCCCCATCAAAATATTATATGCCAAAATTGTTGACGTTGGACAGGGAAGACAACTTAATGATTTATGTTTGTTCATATTCACATAGAAGTTATATTGTCATAGATCCCTCAACATGTGGTGCTTGCCCCCTATCTTTTCTAGCCAAAGACTCCGCACTAAGTAGAGAAATTACTTGTGCATCCAAAAACCCTTAAATCCAAATCTTATTTTCAAGAGTCCACCATACCTACCTAGGGATTGAGCAAGATCCCTCAAGTAAGTTGTCATCGGTGCAATAAGGCAATAAAAATTGCTTCTAAAAGTGTGAGATCTTTTAGTGGAAGAGAAAATTGAGCGTTGTATGAACTTGTGATAGTGAAGAATAAAAGCGATAAACTACATAATAAAGGTTGTCATCACAAGGGGTAATACAATGTGACGTTCTTTTGCACTAAGGGGTTGAGCATACAAACAAATAAGCACATGGCAACCTCTGCTTCCTTCTACGAGGGCCTATATTTTACTTTTATGTATTTACTTTGATGCAAAGAGTCAAAGTTTTTCTCTCTATTCCTTTTTATTTTTCTCCTTTGGCAAGCATCATGTGGTGAGGAAAGATCTAGGCACATATGTACATTTGAATATGGGTACCATGAGTTATTGTTGTTGCCATCACCCTTGAGGTGAATACGTTGGGAGGCGAAACTATAAGCCCCTATCTTTCTATGTGTCCGGTTGAAACATTTTGCTCATGTGTATGCGGTGAGTGTTAGCAATCATAGAAGACTATGTGATGGTTGATTATGTGGACTTTCCTAAAGGCTCCGACACGTGACCCTTCCTGAAAAGATGATGAATTGTAGTTGCAAAGTTGACTCAGAACATAGTTTGTTGGTTTCTAAGGGCATCTCCAGCTGCGCCCCCAGGAAGGCCTCCCCAGGCGATTTTTTCGCGCCGGCACCAAAAAAACGGCCCAGTCGTGCCCCCAGGAGCCCGATTTTCGCCGACCTGGGCCGAAAACAGCACCGGCGGACTCAGGCCGAACCCGGCGTGCTGGGGCCGCCCGGGGGCGCCGGGGCGAACTGTTTTGGCGCGAAACAGCCATGGGCCTGCCGCGTCAGCGACATGGCGCCTCATCTTCCCCCAACGGCCTCGGTTCTCGCGGGGAATCAATGCCAAGGCTGCCGCCGGTCAGCCTTGCCATTGATTCCTCACGGGCGGTGCGTCACGGGACGGCGTGCCGATGCCTCCCCTCCCTCACACGCGTACACATGGGTGCGGCGCGGCTATATAGCCGGTGGCCTGCACTCGCCTGTGCCCACACCAGCCCCGCCCCTCGCCGCCGCCCAGCTCTTCCCTCTCCCTACCTCTCCCGAGCACCGCCGCCCAGCCCCTCCCTCTATCTCACTACCTCTCCCGAGCCCGTCGCCATGGCAGAACGCTACCCCGGAGACGAGGCGGCGGCCAACGGCTTCGGCCGCCGTTCGCTCCGCGAACAGGAGTCCTGGCTCCTGTTCCAGGTGAACATCCCAGCGCCGCCGGACATGCGCGCCGGGCCAACGGGTGGAGGCTCAGCGTCGGGGGAGTGCCCATTCCCCCGTTGCCCGACGCCGTGGCGAAGCCGACGTACTTCACCGAGGAAGTCGAGGTCGTGCGCGCCTCCCTCACCGACACCCAACTCTCCCTCCCCCAGTACGCCGCCGACAACCACGCGGCTTGGGCGGCGTATTTCGAGCGCCGCCAGCAGCAGCGCTTGGCGTCCATCAACGGCGCGCCAGTGGTTGGCGGCCGGTAGAACAGCGAGGGGCGCCACCTGTGGTGGGGCGTCCCCGGCCGCACACTCGAGGGCGTGCTGACGTACCTCAAGGGCGGCAACGACCCGCCGTTGGCGTACCCAGCGAGGGCGGCCGCCCCGGCGCAGCACCGACGCGCCGGGCCATGGGCGCCAAGGAGGCTCGGGTCCTCCTCCTCTTCTTCCTCCTCCCGATCTTCATCGCACTCCTCCGGCACTCCGGCCCTGCTCGGCGTCAAGGCCGAGCCCACGGCGGAGACGCCGCTAGGCCGGCGCACTCGCAGCGCCGGCATTGTCATCAACGAGGGCGGCCGGCGTGCCTCCTCATAGGCTCCTCCTCCTCGCTTTGTCAAGCCAAAGACGGAGCCGGGGCTCGCGCCGGTGAAGAAGGAGTCGGCCGCGCCGGTGACGACGGAGCTCGACGACGACGACGTGGCCCTGGAATGGGCGCGCAGGGACTCCATAGCGATGGAGAAGGAGCGCCTGGAGAAGGCGAAGGAGCGCCAGCGCGCCGCCCTGCTTCGCTTCACGAAACGTCGACGCGGCCGCGATGAAGGCGGAGTCGTCGTCATCTGCGACAGCGACGACGACGACGATGCGCCGCCACCAGTCCGCCATGGCGACGCCGGGCAGGGGTCTAGCAGGGGCGCCCGCGTCAAGGAGGAGAAGGCCGAAGGCGACGATGGCGGCGACAGCGGCGACTTCAGCCAGTTTTTCCTTTAGATTAGTTTATGTATATGTGCTATGTAATGAAAATCCGCGAACTTCGCCGAAATTTGCCGAAATTTATCGTGTTTAGCCGAAATTTATCGTGTTTGGCCGAATTTTATCGTGTTTAAGCCGAACTTCGCTGAACTTCTTTTATTTTAAAATGTGCCTGGGGGCGGCCCTGGGGCCGGCGGCTGGGGACCAACTCGCCCCCAGGCCCAATTTTTGCGCCGGCTCACCCCCAGGCGGCGATTTTAGGCGCCCCCTGGGGGGCCAACGGCTGGAGATGCCCTGATAGAGTTTTTGCTTTATACTTTGATTATGTGATGAATTGTCACTTATTCATGAGAAGTGTATGATAAAAGTTCTATGATAAGAGTCTTATGTTTAAGTATGTTGTTGTTATAATAATAAACATGATGCTTTCTATGTCCGTATTTTGTTTTTATCGACACCTCTCTCTCTAAGCATGTGGACATGATTTTCGATTTCGGTTTTCGCTTGAGGACAAGCGAGGTCTAAGCTTGGGGCAGTTGATACGTCCATTTTGCATCATGTTTTCCTACTATTATTTATGATGTTTTTATGCATAATAATGCTTTTTAGAGTAATTCTAATGCCTTTTCTCTCATAGTTTGCATCGTACACACAAAGAGGGAGAATTCCGGCAACTGGAAATCTGGACCTGGAAAAGCTCTGTCAGGCTACCTATTATGCACAACTCCAAACAAGCTGAAACTTCACGGAGAACTTTTATGGAATATATGATGAATATTGGAGCAAATAAGTACCAGAGGAGGCCCACCAGGTGGGCACAACCCACCTGGGCGCGCCCTGGTGGGTTGTGCTCACCCAAGCCCACCTTCGGTGCCCATCTTCTGGTATATAAGTCATTTTGACCTAGAAAAAATATGGGGAGTGATACGTCTCCAACGTATCTATAATTTTTGATTGATCCATGCTATATTATCT
This sequence comes from Triticum urartu, assembly GCF_003073215.2. NCBI lineage: Eukaryota > Viridiplantae > Streptophyta > Magnoliopsida > Poales > Poaceae > Triticum > Triticum urartu. The sequence continues at coordinate 499,248,926 of NC_053027.1, read as the reverse complement.
ACTGTTTTGGACTATATTGGGCTTTATTTTCCACTTTTATATTATTTTTGGGACTAACCTATTAATCGGAGGCCCAGCCCAGAATTACTGTTTTTTTGCCTATTTCAGTGTTTCGGATAAACAGAATATCAAATGGAGTCCAAACGGAATAAAATCTTCGGGAACGTGATTTTCTCACCGAACGTGATCCAGGAGACTTGGACCCTGCTCCAAGGAACAAAAGAGGCGGTCATGAGGGTGGGGGCGCCCCCCCTAGGGCGCGCCCCCTGCCTCGTGGGCCCCTCGTTGCTCCTCCGGCGTACTTCTTCCTCCTATATATACACACGTACCCCCAAACGATCAGAACAGGAGCCAAAAACCTAATTCCACCGCCGCAACTTTCTGTATCCACGAGATCCCATCTTGGGGCATGTTCCTGAGCTCCGCCGGAAGAGGGCCATCATCACGGAGGGCTTCTACATCATCATAGCCTCTCTGACGAAGTGTGAGTAGTTTACCTCAGACCTTCGGGTCCATAGTTAGTAGCTAGATGGCTTCTTCTCTCTCTTTGAATCTCAATACAAAGTTCTCCCCCTCTCTTGTGGAGATCTATTCGACGTAATCTTCTTTTTGCGGTGTGTTTGTTGAGACCAATGAATTGTGGGTTTATGATCAAGTCTATCTATGAATAATATTTGAATCTTCTCTGAATTCTTTTATGTATAATTGGTTATCTTTGCAAGTCTCTTCGAATTATCCGTTTGGTTTGGCCAACTAGATTGGTAGTTCTTCCCATGGGAGAAGTGCTTAGCTTTAGGTTCGATCTTGCGGTGTCCTTACCCAGTGACAGAAGGGGTAGCAAGGCACGTATTGTATCGTTGCCATCGAGGATAACAAGATGGGGTTTATTTCATATTGCATGAATTTATCTCTCTACATCATGTCATCTTGCTTAAGGTGTTACTCTATTTTTAACTTAATACTCTAGATGCATGCTGGATAGCGGTCGATGAGTGGAGTAATAGTAGTAGATGCAGAATCGTTTTGATCTACTTGTCACGGACGTGATGCCTATATACATGATCATGCCTAGATATTCTCATAACTATGCTCAATTCTGTCAATTGCTCAACAGTAATTTGTTCACCCACCGTAGAATATTTATGCTCTTGAGAGAAGCCACTAGTGAAACCTATGGCCCCCGGGTCTATTCTCATCATATCAATCTCCATTACTTTAATCTTGCTTTGCTTTTTTACTTTGCCTTTACTTTTTACTTTGCATCTTTATACCAAAAATACCAAAAATATTATATCTATCAGATCTCACTCTCGTAAGGTACCGTGAAGGGCTTGACAACACCTAATCGCGTTGGTTGCGAGTAGCTATCGCTTTGTGCAGGTACGAGGGACTTGAGCGTGGGTTCCTACTGGATTGATACCTTGGTTCTCAAAAACTGAGGGAAATACTTACGCTACTCTGCTGCATCATCCCTTCCTCTTCGAGGAAAACCAACGCAAGCTCAAGACGTAGCAAGAAGGATTTCTGGCGCCGTTGCCGGGGAGTCTACACAAAAAGTCAACATACCAAGTACCCATCACAATCCCTATCTCTCGCATTACATTATTTGCCATTTGCCTCTCGTTTTCCTCTCCCCCCAAATTCACCCTTGCTGTTTTATTCGCCCTCTCTCTCCCTATCCTCCCTCTCTATTTGCCTCTTTTTGCATGTTGGCTTTTCGTTTGCTCGTGTGTTAGTTTGCTTGTTTCTCGCGATGGCTCAAGATACTACTAAATTGTGTGACTTCACCAATACCAATAATAATGATTTCCTTAGCACTCCGATTGCTCCTCTTATCGATGCTGAATCTTGTGAAATTAATACTGCTTTGTTGAATCTTGTTATGAAAGATCAATTCACTGGCCTTCCTAGTGAAGATGCCGCTACTCATCTGAATAGCTTCGTTGATTTATGTGATATGCAAAAGAAAAAAGATGTCAATAATGATGTCGTTAAATTGAAGCTATTTCCTTTTTTCTCTTAGAGATCGTGCTAAAGCTTGGTTTTCGTCTTTGCCTAAGAATAGTATTGATTCATGGAACAAGTGCAAAGATGCTTTTATCTCTAAGCATTTTCCTCCCGCTAAGATCATCTCTCTTAGAAACGATATTATGAACTTTAAACAACTTGATCATGAACATGTTGCACAAGCTTGGGAGAGAACGAAATTAATGATACGTAATTGCCCTACTCATGGTTTGAATTTGTGGATGATTATACAAAAAATTTATGCCGGATTGAATTTTGCTTCTAGAAATCTTTTAGATTCGGCCGCGGGAGGCACTTTTATGGAAATTACTTTAGGAGATGCTACTAAACTCCTAGATAATATTATGGTTAATTATTCTCAATGGCATACTGAAAGATTCTAAGAAAAAAGTGCATGCGATAGAAGGAATTAATGTGTTGAGTGGAAAGATGGATGAACTTATGAAATTATTTGCTACTAAGAGTGTTTCTTCTGATCCTAATGATATGCCTTTGTCTACTTTTATTGATAATAACAATGAATCTACGGATGTGAATTTTGTTGGTAGGAATAATTTTGGTAACAATACTTATAGAGGGAATTTTAATCCTAGGCCATATCCTAGTAATCCTTCTAATAATTATGGGAATTCCTACAATAACTCTTATGGAAATTATAATAAGATACCCTCTGATTTTGAATCTAATATTAAAGAATTTATTTCTTCGCAAAAGAATTTCAATGCTATGATTGAAGAAAAATTGCTTAAGATTGATGATTTAGCTAGGAACGTTGATAGAATTGCTCTTGATGTTGATTCTTTGAAACTTAGATCTATTCCACCTAAGCATGATATCAATGAGTCTCTAAAAGCCATGAGAATTTCAATTGATGAGTGTAAGGAAAGAACCGCTAGGATGAATGCTTCCAAAGATGCCTTTATTAAAGTGTGTTCTTCCAATACCTATGAAAATCAAGATGAAGATCTAAAAGTTATTGATGTGTATCCTATTAAATCTTTATTTTACAATATGAATATTGATGAAACTGAATATGATCTTCCTTTACCTAGAAGGCGTTCTAAAAATTCGGAGTGTTTAGATCTTAATGATGAAATTGATGAAAGTGGGATTGAAAGAAATAAAAATCTAGATGTTGCTAAACCCACTATATTGGATTTCAAGGAATTTAATTATGAAAGTTGCTCTTTAATTGATTGTATTTCCTTGTTGCAATCCATGCTAAATTCTCCACATGCTTATAGTCAAAATAAAGCCTTCACCGAACATATTGTTGATGCCTTGATGCAATCTTATGAAGAAAAACTTGAGTTGAAAGTTTCTATCCCTAGAAAACTCTATTATGAGTGGGAACCAACTATTAAAATTAAAATTAAAGATCATGATTTTTATGCTTTGTGTGATTTGGGTGCTAGTGTCTCTACTATTCCCAAGACTTTGTGTGATTTGCTAGATTTCCGTAATTTTGATGATTGCTCCCTAAACTTGCATCTTGCGGATTCCACTATTAAGAAACCTATGGGAAGGATTAATTATGTTCTTATTGTTGCAAATAGGAATTATGTGCCCGTAGATTTCATTGTTCTTTATATAGATTGTAATCCTTCTTTCCCTATTATTCTTGGTAGACCTTTCCTTAGAACGGTTGGTGCGATTATTGATATGAAGGAAGGGAATATTAGATTTCAATTTCCATTAAAAAAGGGCATGGAACACTTTCCAAGAAAGAAAATAAAATTAAAATATGAAACTATCATGAGAGCCACTTATGGATTGCCTACCAAAGATGGCAATACCTAGATCTATCCTCGCTTTTATGCCTAGCTAGGGGCGTTAAACGATAGCGCTTGTTGGGAGGCAACCCAATTTTATTTTTATTCCTTGCCTTTTGCTCCTGTTTAGTAATAAATAAATTATTTAGCCTCTGTTTTGGTTGTGTCTTTTTGTGTTTAATTAGTGTTTGTGCCCAGTAGAACCGTTGGGAAGACTTGGGGAAAGTCTTGTTGAACTTGCTGTAAAAAACAGAAACTTTAGTGCTCACGAGAACTGCTGTCATTTTTATTTGAAGACTGATATTTAGTTAATTCTTTTTGAAGATGATTAATATATAAATTACTCACGTCCAGAAATTTATTTTAGAATTTTTGGGGTTCCAAATCTTGCGCTAGCTACAGATTACTACAGACTGTTCTGTTTTTGACAGATTCTGTTTTCGTGTGTTGTTTGCTTATTTTGATGAATCTATGGCTAGTAAAATAGTTTATAATCCATAGAGAAGTTGGAATACAGTAGGTTTAACACCAATATAAATAAAGAATGAGTTAATTACATTACCTTGAAGTGGTCTTTTGTTTTCTTTCGCTAACGGAGCTCACGAGTTTTCTATTTTGAGTTTTGTGTTGTGAAGTTTTCAAGTTTTGGGTGAATTCTTTTGATGGATCATGGAACAAGGAGTGGTAAGAGCCTAAGCTTGGGGATTCCCATGGCACCCCCAAGATAATCCAAGTACACCAAGAAGTCAAAGCTTGGGGATGCCCCGGAAGGCATCCCCTCTTTCGTCCACTTCCATCGGTAATTTACTTGGAACTATATTTTTATTCACCAACATGATATGTGTTTTGCTTGGAGCGTCTTGTATTATTTGTGTCTTTGTGTCTTAGTACGCCACAATCATCCTTGCTGTACACACCTTTTGAGAGATCCATACATGAATTAAAATTTGATAGAATACTCTATGTGCTTCACTTATATCTTTTTGAGCTAAGTAGTTTTGCTCTATGTGCTTCACTTATATCTTTTGAGCGTTATAATTTTGCTCTATGTGCTTCACTTAGATCTTTTAGAGCACGGTGGTGGATTCGTTTTAAAGAAACTATTGATCTCTCATGCTTCACTTAAATTATTTTGAGAGTCTCTTAATAGCATGGTAATTTGCTTAATAATAATATGCTTGGTATTCAAGATTTGTGAAACTTTCTTTTGAGTGTGTTGAATACTAAGAAAAGATTGAAGCATGATAATTGTTTTGAGATATGGAGGTGATAATATTAAAGTCATGCTAGTTGAGTAGTTGTGAATTTAAAGAATACTTGTGTTAAGGTTTGTGATTCCCGTAGCATGCACGTATGGTGAACTGTTATGTGATGAAGTCGGAGCATGATTTATTTATTGATTGTCTTCCTTATGAGTGGCGGTCGGGGACGAGCGATGGTCTTTTACTACCAATCTATCCCCCTAGGAGCATGTGCGTAATACTTTGCTTTGATAACTTCTAGATTTTTGCAATAAGTATATGAGTTCTTTATGACTAATGTTGAGTCCATGGATTATACACACTCTCACCCTTCCACCTTTGCTAGCCTCTCTAATACCATGCACCTTTCGCCGGTATCATACACCTACCATATACCTTCCTCAAAACAGCCACCATACCTACCTATTATGGCATTTCCATAGCCATTCCGAGATATATTGCCATGCAACTTTCCACCGTTCCGTTCATGACACATTTATCATTGTCATATTGCATATCCCAGTACACCGCCGGATGCATTCACATAGAGTCATATTTTGTTCTAAGTATCAAGTTGTAATTGTTGAGTCATAAGAAAAATAAAAGTGTGATGATCATCATTATTAGAGCATTGTCCCAGTGAGGAAAGAATGATGGAGACTATGATTCCCCCATAAGTCGGGATGAGACTCCGGACGAAAAAAAAGAGAGGCCAAAGAAGCCCAAATAAAAAGAGGCCATAAAAATGAGAAAAGGCCCAAACAAAAAAATATATAAAAAATGAGAGAAAAAGAGAGAAGGGACAATGTTACTATCCTTTTACCACACTTGTGCTTCAAAGTAGCACCATGATCTTCATAGTAGAGAGTCTCGCATGTTATCACTTTCATATACTAGTGGGAATTTTTCATTATAGAACCTGGCTTGTATATTCCAATGATGGGCTTCCTCAAAAATTGCCCTAGGTCTTCATGAGCAAGCAAGTTGGATGCACACCCACTTAGTTTCTTTTTGAGATTTCATATACTTATAGCTCTAGTGCATCCGTTGCATGGCAATCCCTACTCACTCACATTGATATCTATTGATGGGCATCTCCATAGCCCGTTGATATGCCTAGTTGATGTGAGACCATCTTCTCCTTTTTGTCTTCTCCACAACCACCATTCTATTCCACCTATAGTGCTATATCCATGGCTCACGCTCATGTATTGCGTGAAGATTGAAAAAGTTTTGAAAAAGTTAGAGTATGAAACAATTGCTTGGCTTGTCATCGGGGTTGTGCATGATTTAAATACTTTGTGTGGTGAAGATGGAGCATAGCCAGACTATATGATTTTGTAGGGATAACTTTCTTTGACCATGTTATTTTGAGAAGACATAATGCTTTATTAGTATGCTTGAAGTATTATTATTTTTATGTCAATATAAACTTTTGTCTTGAATCTTTCTAATCTAAATATTCATACCACAATTAAGAAGATTTACATTGAATTTATGCCAACTAGCATTCCACATCAAAAATTATCTTTTTATCATTTACCTACTCGAGGACGAGCAGGAATTAAGCTTGGGGATGCTTGATACGTCTCCAACGTATCTATAATTTTTGATTGCTCCATGCTATATTATCTACTGTTTTGGGCAATATTGGGCTTTATTATCCACTTTTATATTATTTTTGGGACTAACCTATTAACCGGAGGCCCATCCCAGATTTGCTGTTTTATGTCTATTTCAGTGTTTTGAAGAAAAGGAATATCAGACGGAGTCGAAACGGAACGAAATTAACTAGAGAAGTTATTTTTGGAACGAAAGCCACCCGATGGACTTGGACCCCATGTCAAGGAAGGAAGGAGGAGCTCACGAGGGTAGGGGCACGCCCACCCCCCTGGGGCACGCCCCCCTGCCTCGTGGGGCCCTCGTGGCTCCCCTGACGTGCTTCTTCTGCCTATATAACTCCATATACCCTAAAACTTCTAGAACAGAAAATAGATCGGGAGTTCCGTCGCCAGAAGCCTCCGTAGCCACCGAAAACCAATCTAGACCCGTTCCGGCACCCTGTCGGAGGGGGCAATCCCTCTCCGGTGGCCATCTTCATCATCCCGGTGCTCTGACGAGGAGGGAGTAGTTCTCCCTCGGGGCTGAGGGTATGTACCAGTAGCTATGTGTTTGATCTCTCTCTCTCTCTCGTGTTCTTGACTTGGCACGATCTTGATGTATCGCGAGCTTTGCTATTATAGTTGGCTCTTATGTTTCTCCTCCCCCTCTTCTCTCTTGTAATGAATTGAGTTTCCCCTTTGAAGTAATCTTATCGGATTGAGTCTTTAAAGACTTGAGAACACTTGATGTATGTCTTGTCGTGGATATATGTGGTGACAATGGGATATCACGTGATTCACTTGATGTATGTTTTGGTGACCAAGTTGCGGGTTCCGCCCATGAACCTATGCATAGGGGTTGGCACACGTTTTCATCGTGATTCTCCGGTAGAACTTTGGGGCACTCTTTGAGGTCCTTTGTCTTGGTTGAATAGATGCTGAGATTGTGTGATGCATACCGTATAATCATACCCACGGATACTTGAGGTGACATTGGAGTATCTAGGTGACATTAGGGTTTTGGTTGATTTGTATCTTAAGGTGTTATTCTAGTACGAACTCTAGGGCTGTTTGTGACACTTATAGGAATAGCCCAACGGATTGATTGGAAAGAATAACTTTGAGGTGGTTTCGTACCCTACCATAATCTCTTCGTTCGTTCTCCGCTATTAGTGACTTTGGAGTGACTATTTGTTGCATGTTGAGGGATAGTTTTATGATCCAATTATGTTAGTATTGTTGAGAGGACTTACACTAGTGAAAGTATGAACCCTAGGCCTTATTTCCACGCATTGCAATACCGTTTATGCTCAGTTTTATCATTAGTTACGTTGCTATTTTTATATTTTCATATTACAAAAATTATTATCTACTATCCATATACCACTTGTATCACCATCTCTTCGCCGAACTAGTGCACCTATACAATTTACCATTGTATTGGGTGTGTTGGGGACACAAGAGACTCTTTGTTATTTGGTTGCAGGGTTGCTTGAGAGAGACCATCTTCATCCTACGCCTCCTACGGATTGATAAACCTTAGGTCATCCACTTGAGGGAAATTTGCTACTGTCCTACAAACCTCTGCACTTGGAGGCCCAACAACGTCTACAAGAAGAAGGTTGTGTAGTAGACATCAATCATCCCAAAGGTCTTACTTGGCACTTTATTGAAACAAAAGCTATAAAACATTGTTACTACATGTCGGATTTCGGGTTCCGGCAGACCCTTGAGGTTCGAACACTGGGGTGTGTGCGGAGATCTCTCCCCTACCGATCTACGTCCAATCTCCCCGCATGATCTAAGCTGGAAACAACGAACAACACAAGGGACACGAGGTTTATAGTGGTTCGGGCCACCGTTGTGGTGTAATACCCTAATCCAGTGTGTGGTGTGGTGGATTGCCTCAGGGGCTGATGATGAACGGTACAAGGGAAGAACAGCCTCGCGAGAGGTGTTCTTGAGCTGATGCGATGAACTGCTTGGGTGAGTTCAGCTGCCTCTCTCTCTCTTCTAGGGCTCTACCAGATCTCTAGATGCCCCCCCCCTTGGTAGGGTTCTATAAGATCTCTCTCTCTCTCCCTCATCTCCTTTTCTCTCTTTTTTCCTCTCTTTTTCTTCCCCTCTACTCTGTGGTGGCTAGCTCTATTTATAGAAGCCCTGGACCTCTCTCCAAATAATGAGCGGGAAGGGCGCCAACAATTGGCCATTTTGAAGGGGAACATCTAGCACAAGTTATCCTGACCAAAGGTGGTCTTCGGCTGCCAAAAGCACTCGTGATGACGCCGTCTTGGGCTCCACGGTGACCTCCGTCCTGCCGCTCTGCTGGTCTTGGTCTCGTTGCACCGGAATGGTAACCTTTGCCCGATACCTTGGCTTGTGCTTGCCCCCTTTACACCAAAGGGGAAACATGGACACTGCGCAGGTCGGCGCCCGCCTGGCGCCCACCTGGTCCCGATCGTCATGGCTTGCGTCACGGGCTCCTCGCGAGGTACCCCTGCCTTGATCTCTCCGCCTCCTCGCGAGCCTACCTGATGAGGCTGCCTCTGAGGAAGCTTCTGGTCGTCCGCCCCGCGAGGCTTGGCCCCTCGTGAGCGTCTTGAGCTTGAGCTGATGAAGATGGGCCGCGCTGGGCCGCTACTTGAGCCACGCCATAGGCCGCAGGCAGGCAAGTCTGGGGACCCCCGTTCCTAGAACGCCGACAGTAGCCCCCGGGCCCAAGGCACGCCCGGGCTTGGCCTAGCAGGGAAGCGAAGGGGCAAGCGTGAAGCGATGCGGGCCCCAATAGCCTGCGGCCTTGGGCGCCGCGTAGCAATTGATTGGACGTGGGCGTATGCGCTTCCCCACGACGCCTCGGCAACTGTCCATCTGACAAAAGAGGTGCCCGAGCCAGACTTACTTGCTTTGTTCTCGTTCGCCTCGCCCCGGATCCCCTTTCTCGCTCTCCTCCTTCTTGCTCCTGAAATCCTCCAGATCTGTCTCAATCCTCCTCATCCGGCACACCATGGCGCCTCGCAAGTCCCCGACCGAGGCCTGGTACTCGCCGGCTCTGGATTCCCCGAACCTACCGGAGAATAAACTCGCCCTCACGCGCCTTTTGATGGTGGCACAGGGTAGCAAGGGGGCAACTGTGCTCAAGGCCGGCTCCGACCAGCCTGAAGGCAAGGGGAGCACCTTCTATCCGCTCTTTGTGAGCACCATCGTCGCCGGTCTGGTGCCTCCTTTCTCTGAGTTCTTCTTTGCTGTTCTCCACTAGTACAACTTGCAGGCTCTGCATCTCCACCCCAACTCTATTCTTCTCCTCGCGATTTTTGCTTACTACTATGAGGCTCACGTCGGGGTAAAGCCCTCGGTGGCCTTGTTGCGTCACTATTTTTCCCTCCAGGTTTCTGGTGGCCATATCTCCGCATGTGCAAGCTTCATCGCATACTCTAATTCCAATGCTATCTCGAAGCCTGGGAAGAGAATCGAAGGCTCGGGAGGCTTCCGTCAAGGACCAGGACGTCGAGCTTGATGACCACCACGGCCGATTGGAGACGCTGGAGCGGTCGCTGCAGGCGGAGAGGACCGAGCTAGACGCCAAGGTGAAGGTCCTAGCGGAGGATCGGGTGGCCTTCACGAAGATGGAGAAGAAGGCTCATGCCGCGCTGAAGACGCTTTACGAGAGCGGCTTGGAGGAGCCGTTGGCTGGTGCGGAGGATGGCCCCGCCAAGCTGCTTCCCTTCCTGGTCCGTGCGCTTGAAGATGTCGTAGACGGCCTTGGCCCCACAACCGAGGCCGAGTCGCGTGCCCTGTCTTTTGTGGCGCTGACGCATGTCCTCAGCCACGTCTACCTGCGCGACCCCAACGTCGACTTCGACAGCCTGCTGGAACCCGTGAGCGGCGACCTTGCCGCCGCTGCCACTGAGGCCGTGAAAGGCTGAGCCGAAGCTTTGCTGGGGAGGTTCCGCGCTTTCAGCATCTTGCCCGGGCGCGGCGCCGCCAGCTCCGCGGCCCCAGGAGGCGGAGTCGCCCAGCGTGACTCCACCACAGGCGGCGGCGCCACTGGAGAGTGATCCCTTCGTGGCTTCTATCCTATTTTTATTCCTGCAACATGCACCATGCCTCGCGGAGGCGTTTAAACTTGTGTTTGGCGTCGTAAAACAATCTATGGCTTGTAATATTTGCTTTGAATTTCCTAGATTTTGCATTTTTCTCTCCTACTTGCTCGCGCTCTACGTCGGCAGGGCCCGGCCCCACGCATACCTCACCCGGCGTTCGCCCCGACCAGAAACCAGGACGGGACTAAGGGGTGAGGGGCTACGTGGCAAGTTAGGCTCCTGAGTCGCGATGCTCAAGAGTCCCCCTTGACGCGCAAGTACCAAGTAGGAAAGGGGGGAATAAGGAGTGGATTGGTCATTCTGCGTCGGCAGAGCCCGGCCCTGCGCATACCTCACCCAACGTTAGCCCCGACCGGAAACTAGGACGGGACTAAGGAGTGAGGGGCTACTAGGCAAGTTAGGCTCCTGAGTCGCGATGCTCAGGAGTCCCCCTTGACGTTCAAACGGGTCTCCATACCTTGGCTCCGCTCAGGGAGGGGCGCGTGACGACCAGGTCCGAGGGACCTGGCTGGGTGGCGTGCGCTCGGGCAAGGCCCGGGCGTAGCCCCCGTGTCCAGCCCCCTCACGCGGCGCTCCCGAGGGGAGGCGTTGTGATGGTGCCGGACACTAAGCTCTGGGCTCCCTGAGGTTGGTACGACCGTAGGCCGCCCTCAATTGTTTATCACCAGCGCGGAGCATAGGGCTTCCGTATGTGTATTGGCATAGCCACTCCTCGGCAGTGTCGTCAGCCAGCGCGGAGCATGGTGCTTCCACTGGTACGTGGGAGGGGGCTCTCCTCCGGGAGGAGCCCCCGGGGCGTGTACAGCCCTGCCCTGACACGTGGCCGACACGGTAGGGCTAGGAGAGGTGTATCTGGGCACTCGTGAGCCAGCGCGGGACTCACGAGGCCCTACCTCGAGGCGGGTTGTGCCTGGATCTGGGCCTTTATCAATGGTGTGTTCCTGCAGGGTGGTAAGAATGCAAATGCTCTATGTCCTCAGGTCCCGGCCCTCGAGCAAGCTCAGCCGCCGCTGGTATGACAGGTCGCGATGCCGTAGGTCAAGGCTAGGGGGTGAGGGCTAGAGAGCCAGTAGGAGCCCATGAGTCGCGATGCTCAGGTACCCCCTTTTAACGTGCAAGCACTTTGCATGAAAGCGGAGAAGTCCATGATAGGCAGTAGGTGACAATTAAGCGCGAAAGAGCAAATTCATTTTAAGTAGACGCGGGAAAAGCAAACACCGCTGAGCTAGGCCCGAGCAGCTCGGGATTGATGTAGCCCGAGGGGCGCCCCCAACAAGGTAGGTAAAGAGCATAAGCAAAACGGATACATGCCGCAGGGACGGACCCACGCAACCTGGGAATGATGCGGCCCTGTGGGCGCTCCCAGCTAAAAATGGAACTTAGAAAGATGTCACCTGGTGCCGTTGAAGATGAAATGATGTTGAAGAAGTGGGCGATGCGTGATGATGACGCCGACCCTCACGAGCCCCCAGGCCCAGGAGCCTCGAGAGGCTCCGGAGGCGCAGGTGGGTCTCCGAGGGCCATCTCCATCTCCGCCAGGACTGCACAATGCCTGACCTCCTGGGCCTCCAGAATGCTCCTCAGCATGCGCTGATGAGCGGCGACCGCGTTCGGCAGGCCGAAAGGCATGCGAACGTAGCTGTGAGGTGGACCCTCGCAACGCCCCACGCGCGAAGGCCAGAGGCACTCCTGAGACGCGGCTCGGTTGAGCCCTGGCACGTCAACGCAGACGCGCAGCCCACCATCCTCGCCTGGATGTGGGGCTACGGTGGGCAAGCGGCGGCTGCCACGCATGACTCTCGACTCCTGTAGCTCCTGGGCGTTTCTTGCGATGAACTCCTGAGGGTTTGGTATTCCTTGCCTTGTACCTTCCTGAGGGAAATGTGCCTGGAAGCACCCCTCCAAGTGGTGCCCGAGCGCCTCCCTCGCGACCTTGGCAAAGTCAGTGGCTCTCCAAGAAAGAGCCCCCGAGCCCTGCCTGAGGAGGGCGTCGGGCACGCCTTCCTATGCGAGAGAGGGTGGCGCTCCCTAATTGGGCGCAGATCTTGACGCAACACCTCCGGAGGCACCTGCCTCCTTATGGCTTGGGCCAGGCGAAACCTTCTTCTTCTTAAGGGTCGCCTCGGGAAGTCTTCCGTTTCTGTGGTCCGGGTCTTCGATTGCTATGGCTTGGAACGCGCGCTCAAGTGAACACACTGCGTTCCTTTCTTCACAGGGTACGGTGATGACTCCACCGCTTCCTGGCATCTTGAGGACATTGTATCCATGGTGAGTCAATGCCATGAACTTGGCCAGGGCTGGGTACCCGAGGATGGCGTTGTATGGCAGACAGATGTGGGCGACGTCGAAGTCGATGAGCTCGGTGCGGTAGTTGTTGCGCTGCCCGAAGGTGACTGGAAGGCGAACCTGCCCTATTGGAACAGTGGAACCATCAATGACTCCTGAGAAGGGCTTGGTCGGCTGAAGCTGATCGTACGGCACTTGGAGATTGTCGAACGTCTTGACGGATAGGACGTTGAGTCCTGCTCCACCGTCAATGAGGGTCCTGGTGACCTGCACGTTGCTGATGACCGGGGAGCAAAGCATCGGGAGGACTCCGGCCGTTGCCGCGCACTTGAGCTGATCCGCTGAGCTGAACATGATAGCGCATGCAGACCACCTGAGAGGGCGCGTGGCCTCAATCTTGGGGAGGACTACATTCACCTCGCGAGCAAACTGCTTGAAGATGCGCTGTGAGGCTGGGGCCTGCGCGCCACCCAAGATGCAAGCGATCGCGCGTGGCTCCTGGAAGCCCCCAGCCCCCTCGTCTTGATGTTGGCCTTCGTTCCTCCTTGGTGGTGGTGGCAAAGGAGGAAGGCCTGTGTTGCTGTGCAGGCGATCCTCACGAGGTTGATCTCTCCAGCCTCCCTCGCGAGGCTGGTCCTGCCAGCGATCCTCACGAGGTCGGTCACGCCACCCTTGGCGAGGGCCACGGTCTTCCCATCGTCCGCCACCTCTTCCTCCTCCTCGGCCATAGCCCCTGTCATTGCGCTCGGAGCTTCGGCCGACACGTCCATTTCTCACGGCCCTGAGCTCTTGACATTCGTTGGTGTTGTGGGTGTGGAGGTCGTGGTACACGCAGTACCGGTGTCACACCCTAGCTAATTCATGCATTACAGTGTTGCATCATGTTTAATTTCCCAGAAAACTGAAATGGGGATGACAGAACCCCCAGCACCCCCTGGAACAACTAGGGTTTACTAAAAACTTTTTCAATGAACCTGAAATGCCCTTCTAAAAAGTCCACCCTTTTTGTTTTGGGTTAAAACCTTTGACAAAAATGGTGCACACTTTTCTAGGACATCTTAAGGTCATTGGATTGATCATATAGTATTTGCATTCGGGCATTTAAATGCTATAAAATATTTTAAATGCTCAAATAATCATAAACTAAAATGTTTACTGTTGGATATATTCTAAGCAGTAGCCATGATTAGTTTTATGATTTTTGGAAATGCCCTGGCATTTTTAATAAAGCCCTAAAGTTATAGAAATAATAGAAAATAAATAAAAAAAGCAGAAAAAGAGAGAGAGAAAGGATCCAGCCACTTACCTGGCGCAGCCCACCTGGCAGCCCACTGGCCGGCCCAGCACTGTGCTGGCCCGTGCCAGTCATCGCCTACCTCTACCAGTAGGCAGAGGAGGGACATGGCGCACGCGCCCGAGCTCGCCACGCCACCACATTGCTCGTCTGCTTCGCCTGGCAACCGCCTCGACACCGCGAACGCCTCCTCGGTGTCGCCCCGATCTGCCCGACACCTCATACTCCCCCCTGCTCTCTCCCTCGCTCCCTCGATGCCATGGCCGACGCAGCCGCGCCCGCGCCATCGTGAAACCCGCATCCACCGCCATCCACTCGTCGCCTCGCCGTGACAACAAGCTTCGCCGTCGTCCACTGCTTCGCCTCAACCGATCCCCGAGTGCTCGCTCGCCCCGGAGACGCTGCACCGAGCTTGTCCCGATCCGCCATCGCCGGAGATCCCCCTCGCTACCTCGACCGCTCCAGCTCTTCCCCGAGCTCTTTGTTTGCTCCCCTGCACTCGCAGTGAGCCACTGATCCTTCTCCCCCTCTCCGTTCTAGATCTCGTGCACCATACGCGCTGCCTCGAGTTCTCCCACACGCACCGCCGCCTGTGCTCGCCGCTGACGAGTCTCCGGCCATCTAATGGTCCGGCCGTCGTGCCCAGCTTCCTCCCCATGTCGTGTAGAGCACGTACGTGCCCCGCATGAGCCACCACGACCGTCACAACGACGACCCCGAGCTCACCCGAGCTCCGGCGACCGCCAAGGTCGACGCCAGCGACGACTCCAACCACCCCAGGCCCAGCCACCTACACCACTCGACGCAGACGAGTGCCCGCGTCACGTAGATGCCCTCCGCCGGCCATTTGGTCACCGGAGGAGGAAACCCGCACCCCACCGCCGTCCCTGGCCTTGCCGGCGACGAACCGTTGACCTGGTCCGGCGGGTTTGACCCCGCTTGATCGGGGTTTGACTTCCCCCTGACTCACTGATGTGTGGGCCCCAGGCCACTAACTAAACTAGATTAGTATTAGTTTAACGCTAACTAAACTTAGTTAGTTTAATTGACATTGACAGACGGGACCCACAAGTCAGGGTTGACCTGGACCGTCTCAATTGACCGCCGACGTCACACTGACACCAGGCTACCGCAATAAATCATTTACTGGAATTATTCTTATATAGGAAATTCCAGAAAATATTACAAACTTCAAAAATTCATAACTTTTAATCTGTAACTCCAAATGCAAAGAATTATATATGAAATTTGATCAGAAAAATTCAATCTTTCCATATGTAATGGTTTCATGCATGACAAAACACTTTAACCTTGCTGTTTAGGTGAAACAAACTAATACACTTATAACGCTAAAGAACATAAGCTTCCATTTGAATCTTTGATTCAAATGGACCCAAACCAACTTGTTTCACATTGCATTAGGCAGGACACTTCATATTGCCATGTCATAGCATGCATCATATTGTTGCATATTGCCAGGTGATGATTGTGTTATGTGGTGTCTTTCGTGGTAGGTTCTGCCTCCGAGGATATTTCCGAGTATCCAACTGAAGGGCGGTACCCTACTACTACTCCATCAGGCAAGCAGCCCCATTGATCATATTGATACAATCCCATGTTCTCGCTTCTGCTCTCCTTTACTGCATTAAGACAACAACGTTTCAAACTGATGTGTGCTGCGGTAGTTGAACCCTTATCCTCTGCATGACCTGTCATTGCCACAGTAACTAGATGAAACCCACTAGCATGTGTAGGAGTTGATTGAGCCATGTATGTGTTTCCTACCTTGCTATGCCTGCTATGCTTAGAGTTGTGTCAGGTCTGGTTCATCTGGGTGATGGGCTAGAGTGAAATGATTACGTCGGTAATGTGAGGGATGTGTTGAACATGATTTGGTAAAGGTATCGATGAGAGGCCATGTAGGAGTACATGGTGGGTTGTTTCATTGAGGCCGTCCCTAAGAACTGAGATATGTATGTGTGATTTAAGAATCAGTTACTACCATACATTGGGCCCGAAACTAATGGACCCTCTCGGCTTCTTAATCACCCTAGTACTCTGTCCAGGAGTTGCAACTAGTCTCTGGTATTTGTAGGTTATGTGTTGGCGGCCGTGCGTAGCGCTGACCCTAGGGGTGGGCTATGATGCGGTAGATACACCGTGGCCGGGTATGCCGGGCGCCCGTTTGGCGTATCGGGACCCTGTACACATCGTTCAGGGCCGTATGTGGAAACCTCGGCCGGACTCCCTGCGGATGGAACCTGGATAGGCGATAAACCTGGACTAGAGACTCGTGTGTTTAGGTAGGCCATGGCCGACACCCTCGTTGGGCTTCCGCTTGAAGGTTGCCGAGTACATGTCATGTAAACGACGATAAGTGGTGAGAGCGTGTATGAAGAAGTACACCCCTGCAGGGTTAACATCATCTATTCGAATAGCTACGTCCGCAGTAAAGGACTACTTGGTTGCCTATACAGTTCATAGACAAGTTAATGGTTACTACTAAAAGACTCAAGATAAGTGTGAGTACCGAGGATGGCCCTCTCATAGGATGACGAGGGAGGATCCCCGGTGGAGTATTGTGTTGGTGATTAGTGGACTCGTGTGCGGAAACTATTTTACAATGGTGTCTCATAGGATAGCTTAGCCAAGAGTCAAAGCTGGCTTGCTGCAATAACTCCACCAGCTTCTTGAGAATAAGCATGTATAGTAGGATCTGTTGTAAGACTTGCTGAGTACCTTTGTACTCATGTTGCTTTAATTGCTGTTTTCAGACAACAACACCGCCCCCTCTGATGGGTTTTATGTAGACCTCGACGTCGATGAGTAACTTGCCACCCAGGTGGTGATTCTGGCCATGGAGGGCCCTATGTAGATAGACAGGCTTCGACAAGCCTTCTTTCTTTCTAGTGTCTGTACTCAGACTTATTTGCTTCTGCATGTGCTTGTATGCTTGTATGACTTGAGTGTCGGGTCTTGAGACCCCTACCTGTATGAACATGTTATGTATGGCTCTCCGGAGCCTTTAAATAAAGTACTTGAGTTGTAGAGTTTTGTTGTGATGCCATGTTGTATTTGCACATATCGAGCATATTGTGTGTATGATTGAAATGCTTGGTATGTGTGGGATCCAACAATCTAGTTGTTTATCCTTGGCAGCCTCTCTTATGGGGAAATGTAGTCTAGTGCTCCTTGAGCCATAGTAGTCCGCTACAGCCCGGTTCACCGGAGTCCTGCTAGCCCAGCACTACTGCTCAGGACACTTGACTGGCCGGCATGTGTTTCACTTTGTTCCTATGTCTGTCCCTTTGGGGAAATGTCACGCGGTGACATCCGGAGTCCTGCCTAGCCTGCTACAGCCCGGGTTCCCCGGAGTCCTGTTAGCCCAGTGCTATAGCCCGGATTCACACGTTGATGACCGACATGCTCGATGTGATTCATGTATGCCTGTCCCCATAGGTTAGTGCCGCTTTGGGTTCACGACTAGCCATGTCGGCCCGGGCTCTCTGTCATATGGATGCTAGCGACACTATCATATACGTGAGCCAAAAGGTGCAAACGGTCTCGGGCCATGGTAAGGCGACACCCATGGGAATACCGTGCGTGAGGCCGCAAAGTGATATGAGGTGTTACTGCCTAGATCGATGTGACTTGAAATCGGGGTCCTGACAACCGGCTGCCCTTGGATGACTCAGGCTGATCCCTGCCTCGCTTGGTGTCTGGTTCCGCTGCAAGCACGGCAGCCCCCTTGCGCTTCACGTCCTTGGCCTTGGGCTTCTTCTCTTCTGGGTCGGCAGCCGGGAGTTTGAGGAGGGAAAGGCGCCCTTCCTCAGCCCTGGCGTACTTGGTCGCCAAGTTGAACAGCTCCAGGGATGTGCATAGGTCTTCATGGATTGCTAGCTCCTCCTTCATCTTGATGTCGCGTACGCCATCAGAGAAGGCCGAGATTATGGCTTCTTTAGTCACCTTGGGGATCTTGAGGCAAGCGTTGTTGAAGCGTTGGGTGTATTTCTGCAGGGTTTCCCCTTGCTGCTGCTTGATGCGGCGCGGATCGCTCACGGCTGGGGGCCGGTCGCGAGTGCCCTGGAAGTTGGCGACGAAGCGAGCGCGCATCTCGTCCCAGGAGGAGATTGTGCCAGGAGCCAGGTGCGGGCCCCGTCCTTGAGCACCATGGGGAACCAGTTCGCCATGACCCTTTCGTCTCTATTGGCGGCTTCGATGCATAGCTCGTAGAGCTGTAGGAACTCCGCGGGGTCCGCCGTGCCATCGTAGCGAGGGGGCAGGTCAGGCTTGAACTTGCCTGGCCATGCGACGTCGCGTAGCTCGAGGGGGAGGGGACGGCAACTTGTTGTGGCCACCGACGCCTTTTGCTGGTGCTGGGCTTGTTCCTGGGGATTACCGCGCGCCGCCGCTTGGAGGAGCGCGGGGTCTTGGCGTGGAGGTGCAGGGACGCGATCTTGGCGCGCCGGCGCTGGGAGCGCGCGAGCACCTTCTTGGGGACGAGGGATCTCTTGGCAGCTCCTTTCTTGCTGCGCAGGCACCGGACGCGGAGGGTCTCGCCCTGGGGCTGCGTGCCTTGGAGCCAGGGCACCTTCTTGGGGAGGAGGTGGTGGAGGCACCTCCTGATCCCTGCCTCCTGCGCGGAATGGTGGGCGAGGTAGCGAGAGGGACGGCAAGGGGGAGCCCCCCGCGGCACTGACAAGCTCGGTGATGCGGGCGAGCCAGTCCTCGTAGAGGTCGTCGACGGGGCGGTAGTGCAGGAGCTCTCTTGCTAGGAGCAGCGCGGCGTGCGCGTCCGTGGGGGCGCGACGGGCGTGGGATGATGAAGCGGCTGGAGTCAGCGACGCTATAGCGGTGCGGCCCTCCTGCCGCACCGAAGGATGCTGGGACGAGGCCTGCTGCTCGTTCCCCACCGGGCCGGTGGCGGCGTTGGCGGCAGGCGACGGGGAACGACGAGGGCTTCCGCCGATGGGCGCCGTCTGGGTGATGCGGGTGGCGAGAGTAGCCCGGCGCTCGGCGCGAGCCCGACGAGCGTCAGCCATGGACACGATGGAAGATCACACGCAAACAGTGGAAGAAGGATTCCGGTGCACCCCTACCTGGCGCGCCAAATGTCGGATTTCGGGTTCCGGCAGACCCTTGAGGTTCGAACACTGGGATGCGCGCGGAGATCTCTCCCCTACCGATCTACGTCCAATCTCCTCGCGTGATCTAAGCTGGAAACAACGAACAACACAAGGGACACGAGGTTTATACTGGTTCGGGCCACCGTTGTGGTGTAATACCCTACTCTAGTGTGTGGTGTGGTGGATTCCCTCAGGGGCTGATGATGAACAGTACAAGGGAAGAACAGCCTCGCGAGAGGTGTTCTTGAGCTGGTGCGATGAACTGCTAGGGAGAGTTCAGTCGCCTCTCTCTCTCTGCTAGGGCTCTACCAGATCTCTAGATGTCCCCCCCTGTGGTAGGGTTCTATCAGATCTCTCTCTCTCCCTCCTCTCCTTTTCTCTCTTTTTTCCTCTCTTTTTCTTCCCCTCTACTCTGTGGTGGCTAGCTCTATTTATAGAAGCCCTGGGCCTCTCCCCAAATAATGAGCGGGAAGGGCGCCAACAATTGGCCATTTTGAAGGGGAACATCTAGTACAAGTTATCCTAACCAAAGGTGGTCTTCGGCTGCCAAAAGCACTGGTGATGGCGCCGTCTTGGGCTCCATGGTGACCTCCGTCCTGCCGCTCTGCTGGTCTTGGTCTCGTTGCACCAGAATGGTAACCTTTGCCCGATACCTTGGCATGTGCTTGCCCCCTTTGCACCAAAGGGGAAACAAGGACACTGCGCAGGTCGGCGCCCGCCTGGTCTCGATCGTCATGGCTTGCGTCACGGGCTCCTCGCGAGGTACCCCTGCCTTGATCTCTCTGCCTCCTCGCGAGCCTGCCTGATGAGGTTGCCTCTGAGGAAGCTTCCGGTCGTCCGCCCCGCGAGGCTTTGCCCCTCGCGAGGGTCTTGAGCTTGAGCTGATGAAGATGGCCGCGCTAGGCCCCTACTTGAGCCACGCCGCAGGCAGGCAAGTCTGGGGACCCCCGTTCCCAGAACACCGACACTACAATAGCATAATCATGTGAACACACAAAAACAGTAGGTATAAATGTTGGGTTGTCTCCCAACAAGCGCTTTTATTTATTGCCTTTCTAGCTAGGCATGATGATTTCAGTGATGCTCACATAAAAAGTAAGAATTGAAACATAATGGGAGCATCATGCAGAATATGACTAGCACATTTAAGTCTAACCCACTTTCTATGCATAGGGATTTTGTGAGCAAACAATTTATGGGAGCAAGAATCATCTAGCATAGGAAGGCAAAACAAGTGCAACTTCAAAACTTTCAACATATAGAGAGGAACCTTGATATTATTGCAACTCCTACAAGCATATAATCCTCCCTCATAATAATTTTCAGTATCATCCTGAATGATTCAACAATATAGCTATCACACAAAGCATTATTTTCATGATGCACAAGCATAGAAATTTTATTACTCTCCACATAAGAAAAATTCCTCTCATTCATAGTAATGGGAGCAAACTCAACAAAATAACTATCATGGGATTGAAAATTAAAATCAAGATGACAAGTTTCATGGTTATCATTATTCTTTATAGCATACAAGTCATCACAATAACCATCATAAATAGGGGTCATTCTCTCATCATGATAAATTTGCTCTTCAAAACTTGGGGGACAAAAAATATCATCTTCATTAAACATAGCATCCCCAAGCTTGTGGCTTTGCATATCATTAGCATAATGGATATTCCAGAAATTCATACTAACAACATTGCAATCATGCTCATCATACAAAGATTTAGTGCCAAACATTTTAATGCATTCTTCTTCTAACACTTTGGCACAATTATCGGAATCCTTATTTTCACGAAAGACATTAAAAGTATGAAGCATATGAGGCAACCTCAATTCCATTTTTTTGGAGTGAATAGCATAAAACTACCACTTTTCGCGTTATGATTCCAGAAAACTACCGAAAATTTGTTTGTGACTGAGAACCACAACTTTTGACGTCGGTTGTTTCAAAAAACCCAAAACGCCTATTGCTAAGAAATTAAACCAGTTGCTGACAGGTCGGGCCCGCACCTAAACTAACCGTCGGTTTGACCGTTAGCTGACATGTGTGGCCCACATGTCAGTGTCTCTTCCTCATTTCCTTCACTCCTCTGGGCCACCCTTCTCCTTCTTCGACGCTTTCTGGCTCAACTCACCATCAGTGAAAGACCCCGAAGCTCACCGGAGACAGCAATGCGGCCATGGGTGCTGGCCACACTGTTGGCCCACGTGCACGACCGCATCCACCCACACAACGACGTTCTTGCAGACGGTGGCGTCTAGCATGGCGACGGGGCACCAACCGCCTCTCCTTCCACCAGTGCCAGCCGCCCCTTCCTCCACTTCGCCGGCGCCGGCCGGCCGCTCCTCCGCCTCCACTACTGCCTCCTCTCCCCAAATCCTCTTCTCCTCCCTATAGTTTGCATCCCGACGCACCTTCCTCTACGACCTGGAGCCATGGTGCCAATGCCAGAGGCACTGCCCCGCATTGCCGGCGAGCCCCAGCAGCCAACGCTCGTGCAGGTTCCAGGCATAGGTGGGGAGAGACTGCGGGTGGCATGGGCGGCTAACTTCGGCGGGAGGCCTGCCTGGATGCGGTTCTCCATGGCGGTGTCCAGAAGGGCGACGGAGCCGTCCACCCGCACCCTGTGCGTACTGGACGAGGATGAGCGATGGGAGGGATCTCCACAGTGGCGCCTTGGTTGCTGGCCGGCGAGGTCATCACGACGGCTGCTTGCCGGCGAGCATGGCTGCGGGCACACGGGCATGGAGGGACCCGATTGCTTTTTTCAAAAGATTACAGGACCTGATTGCTTTTTTTATGACGAAGACACTAACATGTGGGCCACACATGTCAGCTAACGGTCAAACTAATGGTTAGTTTAGGTGCGGGCCCGACCTGTCACAAACCGGTTTAATTTCTTAGCAACGGGCGTTTTGGGTTTTCTGAAACAGTCGACGTCAAAAGTGGTAGTTATCAGTCACAAACAAATTTTCGGTAGTTTTTTGAAACCATAACACGAAAAGACGTAGTGTTATGCTATTCACTCATTTTTTGTAGTTTTCTTTTATAAACTAAACTAGTGATAAAACAACAAACTAAAAGATTCGATTGCAAGATCTAAAGACCTTCAAGCACTAACCTCCCCGGTAATGGCGCCAGAAAAGAGCTTGATGTCTACTACGCAACCTTCTTCTTGTAGACGTTGTTGGGCCTCCAAGTGCAGAGGTTTGTAGGACAGTAGAAAATTTCCCTCAAGTGGATGACATAAGGTTTATCAATCTGTGGAAGGTACAGGATGAAGATGGTCTCTCTCAAACAATCCTACAACCAAATAACAAAGAGTCTCTTGTGTCCCCAACACACCCAATACAATGGTAAATTTTATAGGTGCACTAGTTCGGCGAAGAGATGATGATACAAGTGCAATATGGATGTTAGATATAGGTTTTTGTAATCTGAAAATATAAAAACAGCAAGGTAACTGATACTCCCTCTGTCTCAAAATTCTTGTCTTAGATTTATCTAGGTACGGATGTATCTAGCACTAAAGCGTGAATAGATACAGCCGTATGTAGAAAAATCTAAGATAAGAATTTTGGGACAAAGGGAGTAGTAAAAGTGAGCGAAAACGGTATTGCAATGCCTAAAAACAAGGCCTATGGTTCATAATTTCACTAGTGCAAGTTCTCTCAACAATGATAACATAATTAGATCATATAACAATCCCTCAACGTGCAACAAAGAGTCACTCCAAAGTCACTAATAGCGGAGAACAAACGAAGAGATTATTGTAGGGTACGAAACCACCTCAAAGTTATTCTTTCTGATCGATCTATTGGGCTATTCCTATAAGTGTCACAAACAGCCCTAGAGTTCGTACTAAAATAACACCTTAAGACACACATCAACCAAAACCCTAATGTCACCTAGATACTCCAATGTCACCACAAGTATCTGCGGGTTTGATTATACGATATGCATCACACAATCTCAGATTCATCTATTCGAACCAACACAAAGAACTTCAAAGAGTGCCCCCCAAAGTTTCTACCGGAGAGTCAAGACGAAAACGTGTGCCAACCCGTATGCATAAGTTCACAGGGTCACAGAACCCGCAAGTTGATCACCAAAACATACATCAAGTAGATCACGTGAATATCCCATTGTCACCATAGATAAGCACATGCAAGACATACATCAAGTGTTCTCAAATCCTTAAAGACTCAATCCAATAAGACAACTTCAAAAGGAAAACTCAATCCATTACAAGAAGGTAGAGGGGGGGAAACATCATAAGATCCAACTATAATAGCAAAGCTCGCGGTACATCAAGATCGTGCCAAATCAAGAACACGGAAGAGAGAGAGAGAGAGATCAAACATATAGCTACTTGTACATACCCTCAACCTCGAGGGTGAACTACTCCCTCCTCGTCATGGAGAGCGCCGAGATGATGAAGATGGCCACCGGTGATGATTTCCCCGTCCGGCAGGGTGCCGGAACAGGGCCCCGATTGGTTTTTGGTGGCTACAGAGGCTTGCGGCGGCGGAACTCCCGATCTTGGCTCTGATACATAAGAGGTGTTGGCATCAAGAACAAGCCAGGGGAGTCCACAAGGGGCCTGTCGTGGATCTAAGACTGACAGTAGAATGGGGGGTAGGTATGAGGAGGCAAGATCCTAGCTATGGTGAAGTTGTACGCACGAGTTTTATGAGTTCAGACACTTCGCGGAGGAAGTAACAGCCCTACGTCTCGGTGCCCGGAGGCGGTCGACTGGATTATGTATTTGTGTGTTTACGGGGGGTGCGAACCCTTGTCTCAGTGGAGGGGGTGGCTTATATTGAGTGCGCCAGGACCCCAGCCAGCCCACGTTACAAGGAGTTTAAGGTACATAAAGAGATGGCGTTACTGGTAACGGTGGCCTTAAATGCCTTAATGTCCTTAAAGGTTACAGAGTGGACGCTTGCCCGTTGCTGTTCTCGACGACTCTTGGTCTTCAAACAAGTTGAATGGATTCTTGTATGGTCGAATGATCGTGTGGTCGAGTGACCCAAATAAGGAGGAGTCTCCGAGTGACTGGTAGGTCGAGTGGATTGCACTCGACACCTTTGTTGGGCCCTCCCTGTTGTCTCTTGAGCTTCTTTGCTTCTAAGACAGTGACCTTGGATAGGAAATATAGGTCAGGCCTATTACCCTACCCTAGGTCTATGTCCCCATCATTAGCCCCCGAATGGATTGAGGTCCGAGTGAAAAGAAGGTTGAAGTTGATCTTGTCTTGGCTCTTGTGTTTCCCAACTATTCACTTCTGAACAGAGGTCAGTGTTGGAATTTCGGCTTTGTTTCAGTTGCCTTGATCGATTCAGAAATTACCGATTGGTTTTATAACGTCACCTGTCGAGTGTTGTCTTTGGCGGGAAATCTTTGGCATGACTGGTTGCGGCGGATCCTGGATTTCGCGGGATTCGAAATTTCAGGGGAAGCGCACCGGACGAAGCACGCCGTGGTAAGCGGAGTGGATAAATAGGAACATTTTGATTTCCGCACCACCTTTTTCGCCACGTATCTCGCGTGCGACTGTTGAGGGATTTGACAGGATCACCCAGGCCCGCGCGTCAGCCACTCGGAAGTGGGCCTTTAAAAGCGGCAAGGCCGAGGCGTCTGCACGGTGCGCGTCCATTCTCCTTCTTCTTCCTCTTGCTCCACAACCGCATCCGGCTTCTCCACTCTCGACGCCACCTCTCCGCCGCCATGGGAAAGGAAAAGACGGCGGTGCTGGAACGCGCGAAGAAGGCGACACGGGCGGCGAAGGGCAAGAAGACGAATCGGGGATCTTCATCGCGCTCGGGGCTGCCGCCAGGTTGGATCCAGGGTGATTGGATCCGATCTTCGATTCGGCAAGAGGATTTGGATGAGCTGGCTGAGTCAGGGCTGATCGTCCACAAGGTTGCCCGGTTGCCGGAGGGGGAGACGGAGCCGCGGCCGTGTGAGTGCGTTTTGCTTGCTACTCATGTCGACCGTGGTTTCTCGCTTCCTCCGCATCCTTTTCCGGGGTTTCTTGAATTTATTCGGGGCCCAACTCCATCATTTCACTCCCAACACCATCACGTATCTTGCTGCGTTCGTGTCCATGTGCGAGAATTTCTTGGGGTGTCGACCACACTAGGGTCTTTTCAAGCACATTTTCACCATCCGATCCCAGACAGTGAAGAAAGCAAACTAGAAGGACGAGAAAACCCACGTTATCCAGATGTGTGGGGGTTTGGGTATCCAGAAGAGGAAAAGGAATTCCTTTCCTCTGATGACCCTTCCTGAGTCGGTCAGAGGCTGGCAGTCGACCTGGTTCTACTGCAAGGATATCGTGACTCCAAGCCAGTCGACTAGACTTCCTCCTTTTTCTTTCAACCGTGTTCAGACTCCTTCCTCGTTGAAAGTGACCGCCGCGGAGAAGGCAGAGACTGGCATGCTGGTTGAGCGGGTGGTCTAGCTGATCAACCAAGGCGTCACCGGCATGGATTTGTTGGAGGTGTTCCTTAGTCGGCACATCCAACCACTCCAGGCCTGTGACCATTCCATGTGGATGTACTCCAGCGCTGGCGACACCGCTCGGGTTCATCCAGAGGAGGTGCCGGCCGAAACAGTGGCTCAATGGCTGACAAGCATCACCGGGAACAAGGACAACCCCAGGGGCGCCAGGAGAGTCGCCCCTTTCAGCAACAGCAACCAGCCAGACAAGGTTTGGCCAATATGACCAATTGCATTTGAATGCGTTTTCCGACTATTTGTTAATCCGACTGATTTCCACTCGACTTCTTGTCTTGTAGATTTACATAGAGATGTACTCAATGCCCAATGGTGAAAAAGCTCTGGAGCAGGACCTAAGGGCGAGGATAGCGCGGAGGAGAGCGGTGAATGGGAGTCACCAGACGACGATGATGAAAATGAGAGCGACGAGTCAGACGATGAGGAAGTAGTCGACTCACCGCCTCATTCGGAACGTCGATCCAAGCAACGCCACGATCCCGTGGCAGGCGCAATAAGACTGTGGCCTCGAGCGTTCCATCTCAAAAGCGCGCTCGGTCTCCGACTCCAGAGCTGGCTGAGAAAGTCATCAAGCAGCCCAAGATCAATCCCTCAAAGGCCCGGAAGACCTTTCCTAAGATCAAGATGGATGTTCCTGTTGCTTCTGGGTAAACGTTCTTCCCGTGTTTCTTTGCTTCGACTTATTCTCCTGTCCTGACCGAGTGGATGATGAACTTTTCCAGCCCGGCCTCCGCCGTGACTGATATGGATATTGACAAGGTCACAAATGACGAGGAAACCGACGACGCAGCTACCTCCAAAGCCAGTAAGTCTGCTCGACCCGAATTTAGTCGGTCGACTGGACTGTTCGTCAGTCGTCTCTCTGACTTTTCTTGTTTGCTGCAGCTCCACGAGATGTTGTTGTGCTTCCGGACGATGAAGAAGAAGAAGTGCCTCTAAGGGAAAGGAGGAGGAGGGACCACGGACTAAGCAGGAAAGCGCCTGAGGTTCAGGTTCCTCAGTCGACACTGATGCCTGGGACGGCGGTGGAGCAATCCGTAGATCCGGCTCGCACTAACATCACTTTCACTATCCCGTTGTCGACTGACTATCCATCAGGGTCAGCTGCTCAGACCCCTGCTGCTCTAGTACAACTCCACACATCAGACCCAACGGGTGCTTCGACTGTTCTGCCATCATCTCTTTTCACTGCGTACCAAACTCCAGATGACCCACCGAGTGCCGCCAAGGAAGCTCTTCTTCAGTTGAATCTTGTGATGGGACAGATGAAAGTGGTGCATGAGGCCAGTCAGGTGGCTTTCAACGCCGGCGCTGCTTTGCAGACTAATGTCTAGGTTAGTTGGTTTTCCGACTGATCTTACTTCTCATCCACCCACTGGGGTTTGTCTGCCCTAAAGTCGTATAGGTCTTCCACTTCAGTCGACTTGGATTTTTGAACTAGTGGGGGCACGCTGAGTGCACCCACTAGGTGTAGTCCCCGATACCATAGTTGACTGCAGGCAGTCGACTGTGGTCTGAAAATCTGAATTTTCTCACTCGGTCTGGGCGGGTCATGTCGAGTGACAATCTGAACCAGTGGGGGCAAGCTAAGTGCACCCACTGGGTGTAGTCCCCGAGGCCGTGGTGGACTGTGGGCAGTCGACTATGGTCTGAGAACAACTGTCTTCGCTCTTTTTTTGACTCGAGATGGGCAGACCATGCCGAGTGTTGAATCCAACCAGTGGGGGCACGCTAAGTGCACCCACTGGGTGTAGTCCCCGAGACTGCCGTTGAATGTTTGATTCGGCGGTAGTCTTAGAGTAACTTTCACTGTGATGCTTTTTGTTTCTGTCGACTGATATGTCTTATATATTGACTATAGAAATCTTGTAATCTTGGGGATCAACTTTCTACATTGAACAAGCAGCAAATCAGCCTCAACCTTGATATGGAATTGGCCAATAAGAATCTCAAAACTGCTCGTGACGAAGTAGCTGCCATGGGAGGTAACCAATCGACAACTATCTATCTTATGACTGGCACTTTTCCTTTCCATTTTTTTGAACCGAGTGATTTCACTCGAGCAGATGTACGTAGTGAAAACCGTCAACTCCAAGCTCGTCTAAAGAAAGTTATTTCTTTAGAGAAAATGAAGCAGGCTCTGGAGAAGAAGGATATGGATCTTGCCGCCGCGCAGAAGGAGGCGCCAGAGAAAACAACACTTGCTAACAAGAAGCTTGCTTCAGTCGGCAAGTTAGAAGAAGAGAACTCCAAACTGAAGACGGATGTCTCTGACGCCAATCGGGAGGTCGAGCGACTGGAGAAGGACAAGGACAAGCTGTCTGACGAGATTGGGAGCCTCAAAGCCAAGAAGGGCGAGTTGGAGTCTTATCTAGGCCAGATTGCTGCTCAACTGGTCTTAAAACTTGAAGGTACTGATGTTCGACTGACTTGTTATGGTCGATTGACAGGTCTTATTATATTGTTGACTCACCATTCATTCGACTGTGTAGAGCTTTGCCAGGACTTTTAAGAGGAACCTGGGCGGGTCGAGACGGGTCTCGACCCCATAAATTGCCCAGTCAAAGATGACGTCGCAATGAATGTGCTACAGTTGGAATCTCGCATGGACAGAGCAGTTGCTTATCTTGCCCTCCTGAAGGTAGCGATGACTCGGGTTGATGCTAAACTCTGGCCTCAAGCAGAACTGTCTCAAGACCTCGAGTCTTTGATGGCCCGACTGAATCAAATACCTGAGCGAGTGCAAGAATGGAAGAAGTCATCTGCTCGCTGCGGCGCTGATATCACCCTGGGCCTGGTCCGAGTGCACTCTAAGGATGTCAAATAGGACAAGCTGGTAGAGCTCAAGGTTGCTAACACAAAAAGGAACACTTTCGAGTCCTTCATGGACACTTTCCTTGATGCCACCACTCGCATCGCAGACAGTATAGACCTTGACAGTTTCTGCGATCCAGCCAGCCCTCCTCCTAACGAGTGACCAAAAACATTATGCTTCACCTTTATTTGCCTCGGAATGCCGAGTGATTGTGTAATCATTAAACTTCTTCGGGCTTGATGCTCGAGTACTTTGGATCCGTGGTTCAGAACTTTGGGATTTATCTGAACTTTGTTTATCTTCGAATATGCTTGCGTTTGCCTTCAAGTGGAACTTGTTCTTCACTCGGAATAATCTTTGTATCTGGGATGCAACTCCAAAGAAAAGGTTGCAGTCGACCAGCACCTCATCGTTCTTGCGGATAGGGATGGAGCGCATGTTGTACTTGTAGCGCAGCTCCGAGGAGAGGATTGTAGTCGACCTACACCTCATCGTCCTTGCGGATAGGGATGGAGCGCACGTTGTACTTGTGGCGCAGCTCCGAGGAGAGGATTGCAGTCGACCTGCACCTCGTCGTCCTTGCGGATAGGGATGTTTTTTAAACTTAGGCGAGTACTGGGCTCCGACTGTGAGGTTTGCTCATCACTCAGTAGGATTTTTTAAACTTAGGTGAGTACTGGACTACAGCTAAGCCCCCGAGTGTGAGGTTTGCTCCTCACTCGGTAGGATTTTTTAAACTTAGGCGAGTACTGGACTGTCGCTAATCCCCCGAGTGTGGGGTTTGCTCACCACTCGGCAGGATTTTTCAAACTTAGGCGAGTACTAGACTGCAGCTAAGCCTCCGAGTGAGAGGCTTGCTCACCACTCGGTAGGATTTTTCAAACTTAGGCGAGTACTGGACTGCAGCTAAGCCCCCGAGTGAGAGGCTTGCTCACCACTCGGTAGGATTTTTCAAACTTAGGTGAGTACTGGACTGCAGCTAAGCCTCCGAGTGAGAGGCTTGCTCACCACTCAGTAGGATTTTTCAAACCTAGGCGAGTACTGGACTGCAGCTAAGCCCCCGAGTGTGAGGTTTGCTCATCACTCAGTAGGATTTTTTAAACTTAGGCGAGTACTGGACTGCAGCTAAGCCCCCGAGTGTGAGGCTTGCTCACCACTCGGTAGGATTTTTTAAACTTAGGCGAGTACTGGACTGCAGCTAAGCCCCCGAGTGTGAGGTTTGCTCATCACTCTGTAGGATTTTTTAAACTTAGGCAAGTACTGGACTGCAGCTAAGCCTCCGAGTGTGAGGTTTGCTCACCACTCGGTAGGATTTTTCAAACTTAGGCGAGTACTAGACTACAGCTAAGACTCCGAGTGAGAGGCTTGCTCACCACTCGGTAGGATTTTTCAAACTTAGGAGAGTACTGGACTGCGGCTAAGCCCCCGAGTGAGAGGTTTGCTCACCACTCGGTAGGATTTTTCAAACTTAGGAGAAACAGATTCGCAGCTAAGCCCCCGAATGAGAGGCTTGCTCATCACTCGGTAGGATTTGTTAAACTTAGGCGAAACGGATTCGCATCTAAGGCACCCACTGGGGGATTTAAAAAAAAGAACAACGGTCATTTATGAGACTATAAAACCGTGTCTTTGATAATCAAACTAAGGGATATTTCTTATTACATCTCAACAGTCTGAATGCTTAAGTGTAAAAGGGGCGGAGCAACTCCACATTCCAAGCGCGTGGCTCGTCTTTCTTATGCTCGACGTTGTAAAGGTGGTACGCTCCGTTGTGGAGCACGCTGGTGATGATGAAAGGACCTTCCCAAGTAGGGGCGAGCTTGTGTGGTTTCTGCTGATCCACTCGAAGAACCAAGTCTCCTTCCTGAAATGCTCGACCCCTCACGTTTCTGGCATGGAATCAATGCAGGTCTTGCTGATAAATGGCCGATTGGATCAGAGCCATCTCTCTTTCCTCTTCCAGGAGATCAACTACGTTTTGCTGAGCATGTTCTACTTCATCTTCTGAGAAAAGCTCGACTCTAGGTGCATTGTGAAGCAAGTCACTCGAAAGCACAGCTTCAGCTCCATAGACCAAGAAGAATGGAGTTCCACCAGTCGACCGATTCGGAGTCGTCCTCAAACCCCAAGTACTGATGGAAGTTCATCGACCCAGGCGCCCGCCACATGCTTGAGATCACGCATCAGTCAAGGTTTCAGTCCTTTGAGGATCAACCCGTTTGCTCTTTCAGCTTGTCCATTCGACTGGGGATGGGCGACTGAAGCATAGTCGACTCAAGTGCCTTGGGAAGCACAGAAGGCTCTGAACTCATCTGAATCGAAGTTCGAGCCGTTTTCAGTGATGATGCTTGCGGAACACCATATCTGAATGTTAACTCTCTGATGAAACTGACCGCGGTACTGGCTTCAAGACTTTTGATAGGTTTGGCTTCAATCCATTTGGTGAATTTGTCGACTGCCACGAGTACATGAGTGAAGCCGCTCCTACCCGTTCTCAGAGGTCCAACCATGTCCAAACCCCAAACAGCGAAGGGCCAGACGAGTGGAATGGTCTTTAGGGCTGACGCGGACTTGTGAGACATGTTGGAGTAAAACTGACAACCTTCACATTTGTCGACTATTTCTTGTGCCATCTCATTTGCCCGTGGCCAATAAAATCCTGCTCGGTATGCTTTGGCCACAATGGTCCGAGAGGACGCATGGTGACCACAGGTCCCCGGGTAGATGTCATTGAGGATCACTCAACCTTCCTCTAGTGTTATGCATTTCTGGCTGACTCCAATTACACTTTCTCTAAACAGCTGCCCTCTTATCACAGTAAAAGCTTTGGATCGGCGGACAATCTGCCGGGCCTCTTCTTCGTCCTCTATGAGTTCCTTCCTGAGGATGTACGTAATGTGCGGCACTGTCCAGTCAGGAGTGATGACCAAAACCTCCATGATCAAGTCGACCACGGTCGGGACTTTTACTTTAGTCGGATCAGCGGTGCTCTTGGGCTGCGGGGGCTCTTCAGTGAAAGGATCTTCCTGGACTGAAGGTGCATGAATATGCTCCAAAAACACATTACTGGGAATGGCTTCTCTCTTGGAACCTATCTTCGCCAAATCATCCGCTGCTTGATTTTTCAGTCGGGGTATATGGTGGAGTTCTAAACCCTCAAACTTCTTTTCTAACTTTCTCACCGCATTGCAGTAGCCAGTCATAGCTGGGCTTCTGACGTCCCACTCCTTCATTACTTGATTCACCACCAAATCTGAGTCGTCGTAGACCATGAGGCGACGGACGCCGAGTGAAATGGCCATACGCAACCCGTACAAAAGTGCCTCATATTCAGCTTCGTTGTTGGAGGAATCGAAATGAATTTGGAGAACATAGCAGAGCTTGTCACCTCGGGGGGATACCAATACCACCCCAGCACCAGAACCATTCAGCATCTTGGATCCATCAAAGAACATGGTCCAGTGGTCCGAGTGAATCTGAGTCGGCAGTTGTTGTTCGATCCACTCGGCGAGGAAATCCGCTATTGCCTGGGACTTGATAGCTTTCTTTGCCTCAAACTTGATATCCAAGGGAAGGAGTTCAATCGCCCATTTTGCCACTCGGCCAGTTGCATCTCTTATGTTCAGAATTTTTGACAATGGTGCGTCGCTGATGACTGTAACAGAGTGATCAGAGAAATAATGTGCAACCTTCTTCGTGGTCATGTAAATCCCATAAACAAGCTTCTGATAATGTGGATATCTTTGCTTGGATGGAGTTAAAACTTCAGAAACATAGTATACTGCGCGCTAAACTTTATAGGCTTTTCCTTCTTCCCGCTCAACCGTGAGTACTGTACTGACAACTTGTCCAGTGGCTGCAATTTAAAACAGTAAAGGCTCTTTGCTAATTGGGGCAGCGAGCACCGGCTGGGTGGAAAGCAGGGCTTTGAGATCTGCAAACGCTGCATCAGCTTCAGGAGTCCACTCGAACTTGTCATATTTCTTCATTAGTCGGTAAAGAGGCAATGCGTTTTCACCGAGGCGAGAAATGAATCGACTCAAGGAGGCCAAACAACCAGTAAGCTTCTGGACATCATGCACGCGCACAGAGCGCTTCATCCAGAGTATAGCACCAACTTTCTCTGGGTTCGCGTCGATCCCTCGTTCGGAAACGAGGAAGCCGAGTAACTTTCCGCCAGGAACTCCGAAAGTACACTTTGATGGGTTAAGCTTGATATCATATCTTCTCAGGTTGGCAAATGTTTCAGCAAGGTCAGTCAGCAGGTCGGAACCTTTGCGCGACTTGACCACAATGTCATCCATGTATGCTTCTACATTCCGACTGATTTGAGTGAGAAGACACTTCTGAATCATCCTCATGAATGTGGCCCCAGCGTTCTTGAGATCAAATGGCATGGTGACATAACAAAAGCACCCGAATGGAGTGATGAAAGCTGTTTTTATCTCATCGGGTCCATACAGTCGGATCTGATGGTACCCGGAATAGGTGTCTAGGAAATACAAAGGCTCACACCCCGCAGTCAAATCAACAATTTGGTCGATGTGAGGGAGGGGAAAATGATCTTTCGGGCAGGCCCGATTGATATGCTTGAAGTCAATGCACATGCGAAGTGAGTCATCCTTCTTGGGGACCATAACAACATTGGCGAGCCACTCAGAGTGGTAAATCTCGCGGATGAACTCAGCTGCCTGGAGCCGAGCCACTTCCTCACCAATTGCTTTTCTCTTCTGTACGGCGGGCCATCGAAGATGTTCTTTGACTGGTTTTACCTTCGGGTCGACTCGCAAACGATGCTCGGCCAGTCCCCTGGGTACACCCGGCATGTCAGAAGGTTTCCATGCAAAGATGTCCCAGTTCTCACGGAGGAACTGGATGAGCGCTTCTTCCTATTTGCTGTCGAGTGAAGTTGAAATATGAGTAGGAGCAGCATTAGGATCGGTCGGGTGAATCGGCTTGGTTTCACCGGACAACTGAAATGCAGAATCAGTGGCAGGCTTCTTGGAGCGCAGCAAATCACTCGAATCTGCATTTTTCTGGTATTCTTGCATTTCGACTACCGCCATTTGTGCATCGGCAATTTTTGAGCCCTTCTGGAAGCACTCTTCTGCTTTCTGCCGATTGCCAGTGATAGTGATCACTCCTCTAGGACCAGGCATTTTCAATTTAAGGTATACGTAACACGATCGAGCCATGAAACGTGCATAGCCAGGCCTACCCAGAATGGCATGATAAGCACTCTTGAAATCCACTACTTCAAATGCCAACTTTTCTTTACGGTAATTCTTGGAATCACTGAAAACCACATCAAGGGCGATCTGGCCGAGTGATTCAGCCTTCTTGCCGGGTATAACGCCATGGAAACTCATATTACTTTCGCTGAGCTTGGACATCGGAATCCCCATTCCCTTCAAGGTTTCAGCATAAAGGATATTCAGGCCGCTACCACCATCCATCAGCACTTTAGTCAGTCGAGTGCCTTCAACAACTGGGTCGACCACCAACGCTTGCCTCCCAGGGCTGGCTATACGTGTTGGATGGTCAGACTGGTCGAATGTGATGGTAGTCTGGGACCACTACAAATAACTTGGTGTTGCCGGAGCAACCATGTTCACTTCTCTGTTGATAACTTTCAATTGACTTTTGCTCTCAACATCATCAAAAATCATCAGAGTGGAGTTGACGTTGGGAAAACCGTCATCATCCTCTTCCTTTTCCTCATCTTTTTCCGACTCCTTTTCCTTCTCCTTGGGTTGCTTCTCTCGGAATTGCTGGATCAGGAGTCAACACTGTCGAGTGGTGTGCTTGGGATAAATCAAATTACCCTCTTCATCTTTCTTGGTGTGAATGTGACATGGCAAATCCAACACATCATTTCCGTCTTGATATTTCACTTTCTTGGGATTCCAGGGCCCTTTGGGCTTCCCCTTGAACTTTCCTTGAGCCACAACTAAGGCCTCACCAGGAGCAACTGGCTCGGCCTTACGCTTCTGTTTCCGATTGGAAGTACCTCCACCGGTGTCCTGGGCGACTGTTTTGTGCTTGCCACTCCGGAGTCGGTCTTCCTCTTCATCGCTAGCGTATTTGGTGGCAATCTCCATCATCCGAGTTAGAGTCATCTCTCCTGTCCGACCAAATTTTAGATTCAACTCCCGATACTTAACGCATTCCTTGAAGGCACAGATTGCTTGGTGATCTGACACATTCTCCACTGTATGGTGTAACGTGATCCATCTCTGGATATAGTCTCTCAAGGTTTCATTCGGTTTCTGTACACAACACTGCAATTCTGTCAACCCTGCCGGTCGCTTGTAAGTACCCTCAAAAGTTCTAACAAACACTCTGGCGAGTTCTTCCCAACTGTATATGCTACCAGGTGCTAATTGGTTCAGCCACGCCCTGGCCGAGCCTTCCAACATGAGAGGGAGGTGCTTCATTGCCACTTCATCATTGCCACCACCAATTTGCACAGCCACTCGGTAATCTTCAAGCCAAGTGTCAGGCTTAGACTCACCGGTGAACTTGCTGACTCCAGTTGCCAACCTGAAGTTGGGAGGAATCACTGCGGCTCTGATGGCTCTGCTGAAACACTCGGGACCGGAAACGTGCACTCTGCTGCCAGTCGGATAATCTCTGTCATGACTTTCTCTATGCGCTTTGTTCCTATCAACCAGACCTTGAACGAGAATAGATCTCGCAACAAAACCTGGCTCCCTTGGATCGACTCGTACTCTTCGCTCTCCGCTGTGGGGGCGCCTGTCATCCTGCCGCCGAGGCACGTATGATCCACTCCTCGGAGGAGGTGTGGGCACTCGACGACGGTCATCGTGGTCGAGTCGGTGATCATACTGCTCGCGGTTTCTGTACTGATCCTGCCGGTGCCCACGTCCCTCACGCCGTGGAGGCGATCTTGGGCTGTGAGCCGACTGGACTGTGTCCGCCACCACAGACCTGCTATGAATCCTATTTTGCGACTGAGATACTACTGTATTTTGTTCTCCAGCTGCTTGAAGCAAGGCTCGGATCTGCATCAAACCCCTGCCTGCCTCCGACTGGGAAGGCTGGATTGACTCTGCTATTCGGGCTGCGGCTGTGAGATTTTGGATCAGAGTGCGGTATACCTGAGTTTGAGGTGGAAAAAGTTGTCGTCGACTGGATCCAGGGATCCGCTGCCGAGCACGCTCGTCGAGTGCATGCTGCAGGTTCTCCAGTCGAGTGCGCTCAGCCAAGTTGGCCAGGCGCGCTTCCTCCAAGGCCCGGGCCTCGGGGGTTTCTCCAACGATAGGAGTGTGAAGTGCATCCATGTTGCGGTGGTGAAGCTCTTCCCTCCGCTGTGAAAAAAGGGGCTCGGGGCGGTACTCCTCGTGAACGTGCGACGGATCACCGCCGACATCGCCACCGTCGTTGCAGGGGAAACCAGGAGGACTGGGTGGTCCGTCAACCATCAAGACTTCTGCCGCGGTATCGCTGCTGTCGCATTCGGATGCGGTCTCGACGGAGCCAGTCGAACAGGCCGTAGAGAGTTTCGTCAGGCTCGATTGCCGCAACATGTGAGGTGGCCGACTGGCGGGCCACCGCATGCCTCACCCACCGCTGGAGCCATGACCGACTGGAACTCTTATGCCGGCGAGCGGCGGGGGATGAGGACACCATAGGAACCGACCGATACTGGGTCGACGGTTACCGGAGAAGGACACCACGGATGCACACGCAAAAGTGCGTCGCCCCACGGACGGGGAGCGCATCGACGTCGAGCGGAGCTTCCTAGAGCCAGGCGGAGTCGTCGGCGATGAAAACGAGCACGCCGAGAAGGATCTCGCGGCCCTCAACCAGTCCGCCGGCGGAAACCATGACGATGAGAATCGGAAAAATTGCAACTCCACCAGAAAGTCGCTAAGACACCTGCCCCACGGTGGGCGCCAACTGTTGTGGATCTAAGACTGACAGTAGAATGGGGGGTAGGTATGAGGAGGCAAGATCCTAGCTATGGTGAAGTTGTACACACGAGTTTTACGAGTTCAAGCCCTTCGC
This sequence comes from Triticum urartu, assembly GCF_003073215.2. NCBI lineage: Eukaryota > Viridiplantae > Streptophyta > Magnoliopsida > Poales > Poaceae > Triticum > Triticum urartu. The sequence goes on along the minus strand of NC_053027.1, from coordinate 499,212,100 downwards.
GGAGGAAGTAACAGCCATACGTCTCGGTGCCCGGAGGCAGTCGACTGGATTATGTATTTGTGTGTTTATGGGGGGTGCGAACCCTTGTCTCAGTGGAGGGGGGTGGCTTATATTGAGTGCGCCAGGACCCTAGCTAGTCCACGTTACAAGGAGTTTAAGGTACATAAAGAGATGGTGTTACTGGTAATGGTAGCCTTAAATGCCTTAATGGCCTTAAAGGTCACAGAGTGGACGCTTGCCCGTTGCTGTTCTCGACGACTCTTGGTCTTCAAACAGGTCGAATGGATTCTTGTATGGTCGAATGATCGTGTAGTCGAGTGACCCAAAGAAGGAGGAGTCTCCGAGTGACTGGTAGGTCGAGTGGATTGCACTCAACACCTTAGTTGGGCCCTCCCTGTCGTGTCTTGAGCTTCTTTGCTTCTAAGACAGTGACCTTGGATAGGACATATAGGTCAGGCCTATTACCCTACCCCAGGTCTATGTCCTCATCAGGGCCCACAAGGTCGGAGGGCACGCCTGGGGGGGTAGGGCGCGCCCTCCACCCTTGTGGAGGCCTCATGGCTCTTCTGTCCCAACTCTTTTGCTTCGGGGGCTTCTTTTGGTCCAAAAACAATCGTCATAAAGTTTTAGGTCAATTGGACTCCGTTTGATATTCCTTTTCTGCGAAACTCAAAAATAAGGAAAAAACATAAACTAGCACTGGGCTCTAGGTTAATAGGTTAGTCCCAAAAATCATATAAAATAGCATATAAATGCATATAAAACATCCAGGATTGATAATATAATAGCATGGAACAATCAAAAATTATAGATACGTTGGAGACGTATCATGAGTCATCACCAACATGCACACGGATCACGCCAATGGCCGCACCTCCAGCTAGGACGCGTGGTGGTAATGTACCAGATGTGTGTTGCTGGTTGGTGTCAATCATCCTTGTTTTGCTGGCACTATCTTTATGGATGTGTCATCGTCTCGACGGCAGGCTGATAACCCACAAGTATAGGGGATCGCAACAGCTTTCGAGGGTAGAGTATTCAACCCAAATTTATTGATTCGACACAAGGGGGGCCAAAGAATATTCTCAAGTATTAGCAGCTGAGTTGTCAATTCAACCACACCTGGAAACTTAGTATCTGCAGCAAAGTGTTTAGTAGCAAAGTAATATGATAGTGACGGTAGCGGCAACAAAAGTAAAGACAGCAAAAGTAATGTTTTTGGTATTTTGTAGTGATTGTAACAGTAGCAGCGGGAAAGTAAATAGGCGAGAACAAGTATATGGAAAACTCGTAGGAACCGGATCAGTGATGGATAATTATGCCGGATGCGGTTCATCATGTAACAGTCATAACATAGGGTGACACAGAACTAGCTCCAATTCATCAATGTAATGTAGGCATGTATTCCGTATATAGTCATACGTGCTTATGGAAAAGAACTTGCATGACATCTTTTGTCCTACCCTCCCGTGGCAGCGCGGTCCTATTGGAAACTAAGGGATATTAAGGCCTCCTTTTAATAGAGAACCGGAACAAAGCATTATCACATAGTGAATACATGAACTCCTCAAACTACGGTCATCACCGGGAGTGGTCCCGATTATTGTCACTTCAGGGTTGCCGGATCATAACACATAGTAGGTGACTATAGACTTGCAATATAGGATCAAGAACTCATATATATTCATGAAAACATAATAGGTTCAGATCTGAAATCATGGCACTCGGGCCCTAGTGACAAGCATTAAGCATAGCAAAGTCATAGCAACATCAATCTCAGAACATAATGGATACTAGGGATCAAACCCTAACAAAAATAACTCGATTACATGATAAATCTCATCCAACCCATCACCGTCCAGCAAGCCTGCGATGCAATTACTCACGCACGGCGGTGAGCATCATGAAATTGGTGATGGAGGATGGTTGATGATGACGACGGCGACGAATCCCCCTCTCCGGAGCCCCGAACGGACTCCAGATCAGCCCTCCCGAGAGGTTTTAGGGCTTGGCGGCGGCTCCGTATCGTAAAACGTGATAATTTCTTCTCTCTGATTTTTCTCTCTCCGAAAACAAATATATAGAGTTGGAGTTGGCATCGGAGGGTTTCCAGGGGGCCCACGAGGTAGGGGGCGCGCCCTAGGGGGGGCGCCCCCCACCCTCGTGAGAAGGGTGTGGGCCCCCTGGTCTTCATCTTTGGCGAGGATTTTTTATTGTTTTTTCTAAGATGTTCCGTGGAGTTTCAGGTCATTCCGAGAATATTTGTTTTCTGCACATAAAACAACACCATGGTAATTCTGCTGAAAACAGCGTTAGTCCGGGTTAGTTCCATTCAAATCATACAAGTTAGAGTTCAAGACAAGGGCAAAAGTGTTTGGAAAAGTAGATACGACGGAGACGTATCAACTCCCCCAAGCTTAAACCCTTGCTTGTCCTCAAGCAATTCAGTTGACAAACTGAAAGAAAGAAAGAAAGAAAGAAAGAAAGAAAGAAAGAAAGAAAGAAAGAAAGAAAGAAAAACTTTTACAAACTCTGTTTGCTCTTGTTGTTGTAACTATGTCAGGCCAGCATTCAAGTTTTTAGCATAGATCATAACTAACCACATTTGCAATAATTCTCAGGTCTCATAATTACTCGTATCAATAGCATAATCAACTAGCAAGTCATAATAATAAATCTCAGATGACAACATTTTCTCAAAACAACCACAATATGATATAACAAGATGGTATCTCGCTAGCCCTTTCTGAGGCCGCAAAACATAAATGCAGAGCACCTTTAAAGATCAAGGACTGACTAGACATTGTAATTCATGGTAAAAGAGATCCAATCATAGTCATGCCCAATATAAATTAACAGTGATGAATGCAAATGATGGTTGTGCTCTCCAGCTAGTGATTTTTAATAAGAGGGTGATGACTCAACATAAAAGTAAATGGATAGGCCTTTCGCAGAGGGAAGCAGGGATTTGTAGAGGTGCCAGAGCTCGGTTTTGCAATAGAGATAAATTGTATTTTGAGCGGTATACTTTCATTGTCAACGTAACAACTAAGATATGGCGATATCTTCCATGCTAAACACATTATAGGCGGTTCCCAAACAGAATGGTAAAGTTTATACTCCCCCTCCACCAACAAGCATCAATTCATGGCTTGCTCGAAACAACGAGTGCCTCCAACATACATCAGGTCCCAGGGGGAGTTTTGTTTGCAATTAATTTTGATTTAGTTTGCATAAAGCATGGGATTGGGCATCCCGGTGACTAGCCATTTTCTCGTGATTGAGGAGCGGAGTCCACTCCTCTTGAGAATAACCCACCTAACACGGAAGATAAGGACAGCCTTTGTTGATACATGAGCTATTCGAGCATACAAAACAGAATGTTTATTTGAAGGTTTAGAGTTTGGCACATACAAATTTACTTGGAACGGCAGGTAGATACCGCATATAGGAAGGTATGGTGGACTCATCTGGAATAACTTTGTGGTTTAAGGGATTGGATGCACAAGCAGTATTCCCGCTTAGTACAAGTGAAGGCTAGCAAAAGACTAGGAAGCGACCAACTAGAGAGCGACAACAGCCATGTACATGCATTAAAATTAATAAACATTGGATGCAAGCATGAGTAGGATATAATCCACCATGAACATAAATATCGTGAAGGCTATGTTGATTTTGTTTCAACTACATGCGTGAACATGTGCCAAGTCAAATCACTTAAATCATTCAAAAGAGGATACCACCCCATCATACCACATCATAATCATCTCAATAGCATGTCGGCACACAAGGTAAACCATTATAACTCATAGCTAATCAAGCACGGCACAAGCAACTATGATCTCTAATTGTCATTGCAAACATGTTTATTCATAATAAGCTGAATCAAGAACGAGGGACTCATCATATTTACAAAAACAAAACAGGTCGAGTTCATACCAGCTTTTCTCATCTCAGTCAGTCCATCATATATCATCATAATTGCCTTTCACTTGCACGACCAAACGGTGTGAATAATAATAGGAGTGCACGTGCATTGGACTAAGCTGGAATTTGCGAGCATTCAATAAACAGGAGAAGACAAGGCAATATGGGCTCTTGGTTAAATCAACAATAATGCATATAAGAGCCACTTCAACAATTTAATTATGGTCCTCTCCTACTGACCCCCAAAGAAAAGAAAAGAAATAAAACTATTTACACGGGAAAGCTCCCAACAAGCAAAAGAAGAACGGGAAATATTTTTGGGTTTTCTTTTTAATTATTACTACTACAGCAGAAAAATAAACTACTACTAATTTTTTTGGTTTTTCTTAAGGTTTAACAAACACACAAGAAGAAAGCGGGAAAAGGAAAATAAACTAGCATGGATATTACAGTGAAAAAGTATGAGCACCGACATCTAGCAATGAGTGTGTGTGAACATAAATGTAATGTCGGTGAGAAATAAGTACTCCCCCAAGCTTAGGCTTTTGGCCTAAGTTGGTCTATGGCCACGGCTGGGCTGGCGGATATCCATAATAATAGTTGTTGGGGTCGTACTGTGATGAGGAAGAAGAAGGCTCCGATTGCCACTGGCTGGCAATCATCTCCGGATCCCACTGATAGTTAGACTGCCGTGAAGGATTAAATTGTGGTTCCGGTTCTGGCTCCTCGACTGGTGCAGGGTTCCGGTAGGCGTGAATAGCCGTCAACGGAACAAGGTACGTGCCTGCAGTCAAATCAAACAAAGAAGGAGCAGGCAAGGTAATAGTCTCAGGATGATGTTTATTAAAGAACAATTGATATTTAAGCTCCCCTGCCCTATTTTTAACAATAAAATCATGTGCCACCATACTTTTATGATCTAGATAAACACGGGGCAGCACATTTTCTTCCTTCTCAGCATGCCTAATAGGTATGTTAAAATGTGCGGCTAGGCGTGTGGCATAGATGCCTCCAAAGATGGGGCCCTTAGTACGGTTCATATTTAACCGTCTAGCAATAATACCGCCCAAACTAAAAGTATTATCACTGTATAAACCTTGGAGCAGAATAATTAAATCAGGGATACTCAGGTTTCCAGAATTTCCGCGTCTAATTAAACAACGACTAGCAAATAATGCAAAGTAACGCAAAACAGGAAAATGTATGCTAGTGATTCGTGCATCGGAAACCTTCCTGGTTTCTCCTACAGTGATATTATCAATAAATCCAGCCACATCATCATGATGTGGTTCTTCTGTCTTGCCCTCAAAAGGGACTAAACAAATCCGACAGAAATCATAAAGTGACATCTCCTTATGCTCATCATATAAATGAAACTCCACCGTAGGTGGTGAGTCCCTAGAATGAAGATGAAAGTTTTGCACAAAGGTATTTGTGAGTAAGAGATACTGATCGCATTGGTCGTGGAGGAAAGTGGTGAGGCCTGCATTGTGAGCCAATTCATGAAAATCTTCATAAATCCCAGCTGCTCTCAAGAAATCATCAAAAGGCCATTCACATGCCCGAATCTCCGCGATGCATGGCAAATTATACTTAGGCTTCGGTGCCTTTTCCTTCGAGCTTTGGCTCGATGAGCCCCTCAATAATCTTCTCATCATTTTCTGAAAAATTCTGAAATTTTTAGTAACTTCAAAATAAAAGTAAACCAAACTCAATAAAACTGATAGCAACTACTCCTACAAGTGCCTAGAGCATATATCAAGCATTAGAACTACTTGGAACCATATAAATTTGACATGCAAGCTCAAGAACATGGTCACCTATGCAGCACAAATTTGCAAAGAATAAAGCACTAGAACAAAAACTAATTGGACCAATGGAGGAGTCACATACCAAGGTACAATCTCCCCAAGGAGTTTTGAGAGAGGTGCTTTGAGCAAGGAGCACGAAAATCGCAGCAAAAGTGGCTGGAACTCGTGCTTGAATTGGTTTTTCGGGTTGGTGTGAGATAGAGGAAGAAGATGGGTGCTGGGATAAGTGGAGGAGGGCCACCATGGGCCCACGGGGCAGGGGGCGCCCTATAGGGGGGCGCGCCCACCACCCTCGTGGCCAGGTGGCGGCTCCTCCCACGGTAATTTTTGCACAGTAAATCCTCAAATATTTCCGAAAAAATCATATTAAATTGGCATGGCATTCTGAGGACTTTTATTTTCGGGATATTTTTATATTGCACGGATAAGTCAGGAAACAGACTGAAAATATTATTTTTACTTTATTTAATATAAATAACAAAAAGTAAAAGTGGGGTACAGAAGGTTTGTGCTTCTAGTTTCATCCATCTCATGCTCATCAAAAAGAATCCACTAACAAGGTTGATCAAGTCTTGTTAACAAACTCATTCCGATAATCATGAAATCGGAGAAATTTCGAATAACACTAAGTTACCTCAACGGGGATATGCACATCCCCAATAATAAGAATATCATATTTCTTCTTGATAGTAGGAAGAGGAAATTCAAAACCTCCAAATATAATCGATGGAATTTTTCCAATAGAGTTGATACTATGAACTTGAGGTTGTTTCCTCGGAAAGTGTATCGTATGCTCATTACCATTAACATGAAAAGTGACATTGCCTTTGTTGCAATCAATAACAGCCCCTGCAGTACTAAGAAAAGGTCTTCCAAGAATAATAGACATACTATCATCCTCGGGAATATCAAGTATAACAAAGTCCGTTAAAATAGTAACGTTTGCAACCACAACAGGCACATCCTCACAGATACCGACAGGTATAGCAGTTGATTTATCAGCCATTTGCAAAGATATTTCAGTAGGTGTCAGCTTATTCAAGTCAAGTCTACGATATAAAGAGAGAGGCATGACACTAACACCGGCTCCAAGATCACGTAAAGCAGTTTTAATATAATTTCTTTTAATGGAGCAAGGTATAGTAGGTACTCTGTGGTCTCCAAGTTTCTTTGGTATTCCACCCTTAAAAGTATAATTAGCAAGCATGGTGGAAATTTCAGCTTCCGGTATCTTTCTTTTATTAGTAATGATATCCTTCATATATTTAGCATAAGGATTCGTTTTGAGCACATCAGTTAATCTCATACGCAAAAAGATAGGCCTAATCATTTCAGCAAAGCGCTCAAAATCCTCATCATCCTTTTTCTTGGATGGTTTCGGAGGAAAAGGCATGGGTTTCTGAACCCAAGGTTCCCTTTCTTTACCATGTTTCCTAGCAACAAAGTCTCTTTTATCATAACGTTGATTCTTTGATTGTGGGTTATCAAGATCAACAGCAGGTTCAATTTCTACATCATTATCATTACTAGGTTAAGCATCATCATGAACATCATCATTAATATTTTTACTAGGTTCATGTTCATTACCAGATTGTGTTTCAGCATCAGACATAGAAATATCATTTGGATTATCAGGTGGTTCAGCAATAGGTTCACTAGAAGTTTGCACAGTTCTATCATTTTTCTTCTTCTTTTTAGAAGAACTAGGAACATCAATATTATTTCTTTGAGAATCTTGCTCGATTCTCTTTGGGTGGCCTTCAGGATACAAAGGTTCCTGAGTCATTCTACCAGTTCTAGTAGCCACTCTAACAGCATAATCATTTTTATTATTATTCATTTCATCAAGCACTTCTTTTTGAGCCTTAAGTACTTGTTCTACTTGAGTGGTAACCATAGAAGCATGTTTGCTAACAAGTTTAAGTTCACCTTTAATATTAGCCATATAATCACCCAAGCGTCTAATCATATAAGCATTTTCTTTTAATTGTCTACCAAAATAAGCATTGAAGTCGTCTTGCTTATACATAAAGTTATCAAACTCATCCAAGCATTGACTAGCAATTTTAGTAGGAGGGACTTCAGCTTTATCATATCTATAGAGAGAATTTACCTTTACTACCTGTGTCGGGATATCGGGATCAGGAGGTTCTTCAGTAAATAAAGAATTGAGATCATATGTTTCTTCAACAGGCGATGAATTAAGACCATGTATTTCTTCAATAGGAGGTAAATTCTTAACGTCTTCAGCTTTAATACCTTTCTCTTTCATAGATTTCTTTGCCTCTTGCATATCTTCGGGACTGAGAAATAAAACACCTCTCTTCTTCGGAGTTGGTTTAGGAATAGGCTCAGTAATTGGAGCAGGAGTTGGCCCAGGAGCTGGCTCAGGAGGTGGCTCAGTAGGTGCCCAATTATTTTCATTTGTCAACATATTATTCAATAGAATTTCAGCTTCATCCGGTGTTCTTTCCCTGAAAAGAGAACCAGCACAACTATCCAGGTAATCTCTGGAAGCATCGGTTAGTCCATTATAAAAGATATCAAGTATTTCAGGTTTATTAAGAGGATGATCAGGCAAAGCATTAAGTAGCTTGAGAAGCCTCCCCCAAGCTTGTGGGAGACTCTCTTCTTTAATTTGCACAAAGTTGTATATTTCCCTCAAAGCAGCTTGTTTCTTATGAGCAGGGAAATATTTAGCAGAGAAGTAATAAATCATATCCTGGGGACTACGCACACAACCAGGTTCAAGAGAATTAAACCATATCTTAGCATCACCCTTTAATGAGAACGGAAATATTTTGAGTATATAAAGGTAACGCGATCTCTCATCATTAGTGAACAGGGCAGCTATATCATTTAACTTAGTAAGATGTGCCATAACAGTTTCAGATTCATAGCCATAAAACGGATCAGATTCAACCAAAGTAATTATATCAGGATCAACAGAGAATTCATAATTGTTATCAGGAACACATATAGGTGAAGTAGCAAAAGCAGGGTCAGGTCTCATTTTATCTCTAAGTGATTCTTTGTTCCATTTAATTAATAACCTCTTAAGCTCATATCTATCTTTGCAAGCAAAAATAGCGGCAGAAGATTCCGTATCAAAAAGATAGCCCTCGGGAATAACAGGCATATTTTCATCATCACTATCATCATCGTATTCAGATTCAATAATTTCTTTTTCTCTAGCCCTAGCAATTTGTTCATCAAGAAATTCACTAAGGGGCACGGTAGTATCAGGCATAGAAGCAGTTTCATCATAAGTATCATGCATAGCAGAAGTGGCATCATCAATAACATGCGACATATCAGAACGAATAGCAGAAGCAGATGTAGGTGTCACAAACTTACTCATAACAGAAGGTGAATCAAGTGCAGAGCTAGATGGCAGTTCCTTACCTCCCCTCGTGGTTGAGGGATAGATCTTGGTTTTTGGATCTCTCAAGTTCTTCATAGTGTCCAGCAGATATAAATCCCAAGTGACTCAAAGAATAGAGCTATGCTCCCCGGCAACGGTGCCAGAAATTGGTCTTGATAACCCACAAGTATAGGGGATCGCAACAGCTTTCGAGGGTAGAGTATTCAACCCAAATTTATTGATTCGACACAAGGGGAGCCAAAGAATATTCTCAAGTATTAGCAGCTGAGTTGTCAATTCAACCACACCTGGAAACTTAGTATCTGCAGCAAAGTGTTTAGTAGCAAAGTAATATGATAGTGACGGTAGCGGCAACAAAAGTAAAGACAGCAAAAGTAATGTTTTTGGTATTTTGTAGTGATTGTAACAGTAGCAGCGGGAAAGTAAATAAGCGAGAACCAGTATATGGAAAACTCGTAGGCACCGGATCAGTGATGGATAATTATGCCGGATGTGGTTCATCATGTAACAGTCATAACATAGGGTGACACAGAACTAGCTCCAATTCATCAATGTAATGTAGGCATGTATTCCGTATATAGTCATACGTGCTTATGGAAAAGAACTTGCATGACATCTTTTGTCCTACCCTCCCGTGGCAGCGGGGTTCTATTGGAAACTAAGGGATATTAAGGCCTCCTTTTAATAGAGAATCGGAACAAAGCATTAGCACATAGTGAATACATGAACTCCTCAAACTACGGTCATCACCGGGAGTGGTCCCGATTATTGTCACTTCAGGGTTGCCGGATCATAACACATAGTAGGTGACTATAGACTTGCAAGATAGGATCAAGAACTCACATATATTCATGAAAACATAATAGGTTCAGATCTGAAATCATGGCACTCGGGCCCTAGTGACAAGCATTAAGCATAGCAAAGTCATAGCAACATCAATCTCAGAACATAATGGATACTAGGGATCAAACCCTAACAAAAATAACTCGATTACATGATAAATTTCATCCAACCCATCACCGTTCAGCAAGCCTATGATACAATTACTCACGCACGGCGGTGAGCATCATGAAATTGGTGATGGAGGATGGTTGATGATGACGACGGTGACGAATCCCTCTCTTCGGAGCCCCGAATGGACTCCAGATCAGCCCTCCTGAGAGGTTTTAGGGCTTGGCGGCGGCTCTGTATCGTAAAGCAAATATATAGAGTTGGAGTTGGCATCGGAGGGTTTCCAGGGGGCCCACGAGGTAGGGGGGCGCGCCCCCACCCTCGTGAGAAGGGTGTGGGCTCCCTAGTCTTCATCTTTGGCGAGGATTTTTTATTGTTTTTTCTAAGATGTTCCGTGGAGTTTTAGGTCATTCCGAGAATATTTGTTTTCTGCACATAAAACAACACCATGGTAATTCTGCTGAAAACAGCGTCAGTCCGGGTTAGTTCCATTCAAATCATACAAGTTAGAGTCCAAGACAAGGGCAAAAGTGTTTGGAAAAGTAGATACGACGGAGACGTATCACAGGCGTTGGAAGGTCGGATGGGCTTGGACCTTCAAATCTGGTGAGGTTCATGATCATCGTCACTAATGACGATGCATGATGGCAGCCATGTTCTCCATGCGGGAGTAATCTGCTGCCATATATGAGAACGACGGAGTTAGTGGCGGCATGTGGTGAAGTGTTGATGTTGTCTCATGTAGGTTGGTCATCTATGCCACTTGTGAGGATGGTGCGGGAATGTCGGAGCGTCCCAAACTTGGGATTTTGGCGGTGCATGTGACCTTCCTCCCTCGTCCAAGTCTATGTCGTGTAGTGCTTCTAGGGTTGTTGACAATGGAGGAGATAACATATGACGGTTTCTATTGGGTGGTGCTCCTCCAGTACCCGGTCTCAAGATCCAAGGTGAAAACCTTATGTCATAGGCTAGTTGGTTATTGTTCGGAATTAGCATACAAATACATGTGTGGTGAATTGAAAACTATAGCCGAGACAAAGTAATCTCAAAACCACATCATGTACTAATTCAAGGATCATTGCTTAGCACGGAATGAAACATTTGCAGCAGCATATATGTAGTAAGTAACTCTCACAAGTCACAACACATCATACGCTCCTTAGACGATGTCTGGTTATAGGAGAAATTTTCTGGACAGCAACAAAGCATCAACACCTAATTTTTTTAAACGTGTAAAACCCCCAGGTTGGGGTAAAAACCATGGGACGAAGCCACGGAATCTTCTTCTACCATAATCACATGTCGGATACAACAAGTTCTTCTCTAGGTAGCACTAGAGGATCTCATACATCATGATTATTTGTGTATCTCTTGGATAGTAACAACAAGATTTGGGTTGCGGGGGGTAGGGATTAGAATGATCTCACCAAAGGTGGTGGAACCGCAACTTGAAGGAGACAAGGTGGTGGATCTAGATTTCACAACCTTGGGATTGGATCCCTTTGCTTGAGGGCAAGCTTCTTCCTTCATCTTCCTATCTTTCCACCTCTCTCTTGGTTTTCTCTCTTCTTCTCCAATAGAACCTCAACTCAGATTTGTCACACTGTTTGGTGTGTGCTGCATGGGAGGGTAAGCACCCCCCCCCCTCACGTGCAAAGTCTTAAAATGACCTTTGGTTATAACCCTAATGGGTAATGGGCTCTTGCACACCTTTGGGCTGCCTAAATAGCTTCAAGTAGTCATCTCCTCACAACCCACATGAGGAGGATGTCCCAACAGTTATACATGGCAATGACAACGTTCTTGCTTCGTTACCCTCTTGAAGGCATTGCTCGGAGTTTGCTCGAACTTGATCTTCGAGCTGAAAACACATGATCTGGCCATCAGAGGTTGGATCTGGGCGACGCTTGTGCATCATTCCCTTTCTGAAGGTATTGCTTTTGAAGAACCGTTCTCGTAGTCCTTGTGTTCTCAAAAAATGGTTGGTATCGATGGTCGTTGTTGTATATCGTTGATCGTTGTTTTGATCTCTTTGTTTGGCGTAACTTTGGTCTTATATGACTTAGCTCCGTGCTCTCTCTCTCTCTCTCTGTGTGTGTGTGTGTTGTGTGTGTGTGTGTGTGTTGTGTGCATCATAATAATGCAGAGTCAGGTGTGTGCTCATTGTAATTGTATCCCTCGACGTTACATAATGAATCAATAAAAAAGCCCTTTATCGGAAACAAAATGTCATGTAATGTTGTGTTCAGCAAGGAAAAGAGTTTCTATACATTGCACGCTAAGGTACTCCCTTCGGTTTTTTCTTACTCTACACATATAGGATTAGTGTGAAATCAAATTCCGTCAAGTTTGTCGAACTTCATGGAGAAAAATCAACAATCGCAATACGAAATTAATACTATAGGAGGCATCATGAAATTATTGTTCATATGGTATAACTTTAGTTTTGTAGATGTTGATATTTTTAATATAAATTTGATCACACTTTATGAAGTTTGACTTCAGACAAATTTTATATGCCGAGTAGAAAATAACGGATGGAGTACAAACACCCATGTAGCCACCCTACCAATTGTTGATTGCTTTGATTCTCGCTTGCTTAATTAGTTGATTGGATGTGCTAATGTTATTCTTCTATGTAATAGCTAGTAGGAGTACTTTATTATGCTAAGTGGTAATCATTGAGGTGCAAACTTGAACAAATAAAAATGATAGCGCCATTTTCTACATACGCACGCGAACCTTCATTGGAATTTACATAGCAGAAAGCCAGAAAGGGACAAGGCAATATTCACAACAAAGTTGCAGGAATCCGTTGTCAAACTCAATCACCATATCATATAAATGAAACCGCCAAAAGTCCAATCGATCTGGCATAGCAAGCAAAGAATGCTCTTAGGCGGATTCTTCGCTCCTTCGCGTGATTAGTTTTATGAGTCTAGTTCTTGACCTGATCGATTAAAGAGACTAGTTTTTGACCTGATTGGCACTGGCGACCAGCTTTGCCCAAACTAAATCCCTACTCCTTTTGAGTATCGAGTAAACAAACGGTCGATCCATATGTGGCCTCTCCCTCCCTCCCGGGGTGGTTAAACCGTCGCTGCGCTGTGATCAGTCGGCGCTTCCAGAGTGACGGTTGGCGCATCTTCGCTGCGCATATGATTATTCGTACTCCAGGTCCTTCAAATTCTGGCATCGACGGCGAGAGCGACTACACCCACGGAAATTATAGTAAACTCCGTATGGCCAAAGACACCCCTCGCGAATATATACTTATATCGCGCGGATTAAGAACAAGAAGAGAAATTTGGACGATGCGTCGGCCATTGTTGGAGTTAAGAAAGTGCACTGCATCTGCTAGAGAAGATGAGAGTACAGGTGCGCGCGCGGCTATGTATGTGGTGAGATATGATAACGACGCCGCGCGCTAAAGAATGGGATTGTGGTGAGCAAACGAAATCGCAAGTAGCATCACCCATGGATCTGACTGTACTCGACATCAGCTCGTCTCCTTGCCTTTGTCTTTCTCGAGAAGTCGTGGGTCAACTTCGCGTCCGACCTGGCGCCGCATGTGATGTTGAAGCTAATATCTCTAGCGCCCAATCATCGCCCGTCCGAATCTCTTATCCGTCATAGGTTAGCAGACGAAAATCACCGTGGAAAATGTGTGCCGTTGGTTACGGGTGTGTATAGTATTCCTAAATCGTGTAACTAGTCGTGGAAAAATGAAGCGGCAGGTGGGCACACGGCATACGCCCGTATAAAATGAAGCGGGTTAGTCAGAAAATTTATAGAATGAGGCGCATGGAATGTACGGCCGTAAGGTGTGGTAAGCCGACGAAGAACGTGCATGTGTGTATGTTGGAAGTTGGAACGCATTTTTCATTCACTTTGCGGTTGGTGCATTGCAACGGGTTTTATTTTAGCAGATTCGTATTTCCTGAAGATTCGATTCGTTGGACTGTATCCGTTTTTTCTTTAGGGCCGCATACACACGACTGAGTGTGGGTGGATAGGTCTGCTTTCAAATTCAAATTGAAAGACTGTGATGGGCCGAGCAAACCTTAGGAGCTTGTAGAAATAGCGGACGGGATGTAGACCAGAAGATGGCGGTGGCCACAATCTACATAGAAAATTGCTATTCTGGAGAAGAAAACGCCGAAAACGCCTCGCAGATACTCCAAAGACCACAAGCGTCGGGCGAATCCGTATGGATCCACCGGAAACCAAAACAGACTGAATCTAGGAAGATCTGCCCAGAAACACACCTCCATGCGCCACCGTCGGCGCTAAGTGCACCGACCAAACGAGGTTAAAACAGTCAGAAAAGGCATTATTCCTAAACGAGATAATACCACTACTTGATTGCCCCAACCAAGACACGAAGACTACCTAAAGCAAGCTTGAACCGAGCCGTTCAAGCTGCTGGACACCAGATCCACGCCTGCGGACCTCCCTGCCACCGCCACCGGCACGCGGGCTTTTCCCGGCGATGCACTATAGCAGTGACATGAGGGGAATAAGAAGGATTAGCGACATGTTTCTTCCAAACCACTAATCTCTATTCACTTTTCCATTTTTCTTCAGTTTAGTGTGGTTTTTTTTCTTTGTTTACCCCTAATAATCATGTTTTCTTTCCTATCTTCCTTTGAATTTTCTTTTTTCTTTCTTTTTCTTTTCCATTTTTTGCTCCACTTTAAATATAAATATATACCTTTTATAAACACGAAACATTTTTCTAGAACATGAATATTTCTTAGAATACACGAGCAACTTAAGAATACATGGTGAATATTTTTAAATATATGATGAATATTTATTTTAATATGCAACTATTTTAAGTACACCATGAACATTTTTCAAATACACGAAATGATCTAAAAGACACGGGTTTATATAGTACCACCAAAATAAAACCATATAAAATGAAGCGGGGTTAATAAAAAAATGAAGTGCATGGAATGTATGGGCAAGGTGGTAAGCCGACGAAGAACGTGTGTGTGTGTGTATGTTGGAAGTCGGAACGCTTTTTCATTCACTTTGCGGTTAGGCATTGCGATAGATTCTATTTTAGCGGATTCATATTTGCTGAAGATTGGATTGTTGGATCGTATTTGTTGCATACGCACGACTGAGTAGTGATGGTAGGTCTATGTTCAAAATAAAGTGTGTGATGGGCCTTAAGCGAAAGAAGGCTCAAAACTTGTTAGATGGGACCTCTCCATGAGGCCAAATTCCGCCACGCTCTCTCTCATCCAATGATCAAACTCCCTCTCTCTAGTGAAACCATTGGTCCGACCGGTCCAGGCGGAGGTAGCAGCGTCATGGCAGCGTTCTCTCCTTGGAAGCGTTGTCTTGGTTGCTCGAGAAGTCCTGGTGGTGCAACTGCTCTGGGCGTGGGCTTCTGAGGCGTAATGTATACCATCATTGGCGCACTCTTAACGACATCTTCTCTAGGTCTGCCAAAACCCTGTCATCTACTTGCTGACTTCCTCTTGGCGCAATGGGTGTGGGTACATAGGTATGTGTTGTCCTTGGGTCTTGGTCATATTGTAGAGGTCTTCTGCGGTGGTCGTGACGCAGGTTGGTTGTTCTGTGGCTTCTTTACCACAACGATACGCATGCTCATGCGTATTCTCAAAAATTCCTTGCTCTTTCGATTTTGATAGATAACGCACACCTCGCCTAACTTACCTGTGGTCAAGTGGGTCGGCCCATGTAGGAGCTCCTTCTATTGGTTTTGTAAAACTTCTACAAGCTCTAGTCTGGGTTTTTTATGTGTTTTTTAGGGGGGTTATTATTTTATCATTTTTTCTCTTTCTAATGGTTCATGAATATTTTCAAAATTTTCTTACATTTTTAATTCATGAACACCTTTAGAAATTTGCAAAAATAAATAATTTGTGAAATATAAAAATGCTAGATTTCTTTCATATACGTGAGTGGTCATGAAATTTATTATTTTTTTATCTGGGAACATTGTTAAATTTTTGAAAAAATTGGAAATTCACAAATATTTTTTGGAAAATTGAAAACAATTTTAAAATTCATGAATAACTTTCAAATTCATGAACAATTTTATATTCGTGATTTATTTACAAATTAGTGTACATTTTGTTTTATTCGAGACTTTTATTGCTTGATTAAAATAATAAATATTTTTCAAATCTAATGGATAAACTGCATGTTGTTTTTACTGAGACCAAAAATAATAACACCATCTAACAGTTCGCTGTTTTTTTTAGGGATGTTGGCTGTGTTAGTAAGCGAGCATCCTCTTCCTATATAACGCACGATGCGTCAAGTTGTCGAGCTTTGGCACATCCAGCTCTTCCATCTTTTTTTGGGGGGGAGGGGGGGGGGCGGGGAAGATTCCAGCGCTTCAGCTGAGGGAGGTTCCTAGCTGGGTATTCCCGGTTTTGTGAACCTTCTAGAAGGTTACTGAACCGTTTTTTTGTTTCAGGGAGGTTCCTAGCTGGGTATTCCTGGTTTTGTGAACCTTCTAGAAGGTTACTGAACCGTTTTTTTGTTTCAATTTGTTTTTCATTTCTCTTGTTTATTTTTTCCTTTAATTTCTTTTTTTCTGTATATTTTTGTTTCCATTTTCATTCTCGTTTTAATTTCAGAAAACTTCATGGTTTTTGAAAATTGGTCACAAATTTATAAAATTGTCCGCATTTTACAAAAAAAACTAGGAGTTTCAGAAACTATACTCGTTTTCAACAAATGTCCGTGTTTTCAAACATTGTTCATGCTTTCAAAATTGTTCCGTAGTTTCATAAATTGTACATGTTTTCGAGAAACATTTGTGTTTCCAAAAATTGTTCCTGTTTTAAAATATTGTTCACAAAATTCAAAAAATATTCTCAGTTAAAAAAATGTTTTCCTGAAAATAGTTCACGTTTCAAATTTGTTCCGCCAGTTTCAAAAAATGTTTGTGTTTTCCTAAAACTTTTCTGTATAAAAAATTGCTCCTGTTTTCAAAAAATGTTCACAATCTTTTTACAAAAATCCTAGTTTCAAAAAATGGAGCTTTAGAAAATGCTCATGTTTTCAAATTTTGTTAAGAGTTTAAAAAAAATCCCGTTTTCAAAAAAATCTCCACGTGTTAAAAAAGATGTTGATGATTTTGAAATTTTTTTGTGTTTAAAAAAAATTGGAAATTTGAAAATTGTTTGAATTTCATAAACAATTCTATTTCAAAAAATGGATTCCTATAAACATGAACAATTTTTGAAATGTTGAACATTTTTTTGAAAAATATGAATAATTTCTGAAAACACGAACAACATTTTTGAATTTGTGAATAAATTTCAGTATCGATGATTTTTTTTGGAATTTCGAACAAAAATTCAAAAACACCAAAACAATAAAATAGTAAAAGAAAATGCTTCGATGTGCGTTGTTTTCGGTTCTTATAAAGTTGCGCTAGTCTGTAATCATTCAAGCTCATTATCTCTGTTGGCTAGCACAGCGAGCTCTAATGACTGAGGTCTCGGATTTGCTGCCTGGTAGCGCGAGACATTTTTGCGAATTCGAGCTACAGTGCTTGATCGCTTCTTTCCGCTCTTCCGCCAGTGGGCTGGCCCAGTCGGTCACTTGTGCGTTTGCTCGACCTTCTGCCGCAGACAGCGGGAACAGGGGGTGCTTCGTTTGGGCCGGCCCACGAAGGAGCAGCTACTGACGTAAAATACAACGCAAAAATGTGAGGGCGACTGGAGAATTGAACTCGAGACCTCCCGTTTAATACCCGCGTGCGGTAGCCATTGCACCACTAAACGTTCTTTGCCAACACTAAGCAGCAAATACTATAAGAACATAATCCACGACAGATCTAAACTTTTATAGAAGTTCGAACGCAGTTCATTCTTTTTTTGCAGGAAAAACGCAGTTCGTTTTCAAAACCTGTATCTTTTTTTGAACGCAGACAATTCCAAAAATAGCGAATAATTTTTTTAAAATGTTGAACATTTTTTACCTTTGATTTTTTTTGAAAAGCAGCAAAGTTTTTTTTTTAATGTTGAACAAATTTTGCAAAACAAGAACATTTCATAAAATTTTAAACGAAAAATATAAAAAGCGAACATTTTTTGAAACTTGGAACAAAATTTGAAGAAAGCGAACATATTTTTGGATCTGTGAACAATTTTTGAGAAAGGGAACATTTTTTGTAACTCTGAACAAAATTTGGCAATGCAAACATTATTTTGAATTGTTAACATTTTTTGAAAATGCGAACAAGATTTGAAACTCGAACATTTTTTTGAAGCTTGGAACAAAATTTGAAGAAAGCGAACATATTTTTGGATCTGTGAACAATTTTTAGGAAAGGGAACATTTTTTGTAACTCTGAACAAAATTTGGCAATGCAAACATTATTTCGAATTGTGAACATTTTTTGAAAATGCGAACAAGATTTGAAACTTGAACATTTTTTGAATTGATTTTAAAAAGATTTAAAATGTGAACAAAATTTTGAAAATCAGAACAAACAAACAAACAAAGCATGAAAATTTTCGAAATTCTGAACAAAATTTTGTAATGTGAACACTATTTCAAAAATATGAACAATTTTTGACAAAAAGAACATTTTCGAAAATTCTGAACCATATTTGAACTTTTCGAAAAGCTTACAAAGAAAAAGTAAAAAATATTGAAAAAGAAAAACAAAGAAAACAAGAAAACAAGAAAGAACAGAATAAGACTGAAGAAAAAACTGTACAAGGAACATATGGGTTTTTCGTCGCTCTTAGTTTCTTTAAGTTTAGCATTGCTCTCTCACAGATCCACGAGTATTATGTTACTAAAGGAGCGCCAATTAATTTGGATCGGAGGGAGTATTTATTTTGTCAATATCCTATTAAAATTATATTGTTAAAATTTAAAAATATCAGTAAATTTAAAATTTTCGTGATTCCAAAATATATTTGTGATTCCAAAAAGTGTTATTAAATTTGAAAAATTCCTGTGATTTCAAAAAATATTCTCGAGTTCACAAATTGTCCGCGAATTCATAAAATGTTGGTGCTTTTAAAAAGTGTTCACTATTTGATAAAATGCTCATGAATTCCAACAATGTGTGAGAATTCAAAACAAAATCTCGAATAAAAATGTATTCATGCATTTTAAAATTGTACGTGAATTCAAAAAATGTTTGTGAGTTCCAAATTTTGCTTGGTTCGCAAATGATTGTGATTTCAAAAAATATTTGTGTAGGCACAAACTGCTCATGAATTTGCAATCGCGAATTCGTTAAAATGTTCACGATTCTGAAAAAGGTTCATTGTTTAAAAAAAAACTTTCCTATTTGAAAGAATGTTCATAAATACAAAAAGTATTCAAGGAAAAATGTGCACAAATTGTAAATTTGTTCACGAAATGGAAAATAAAAAAATGAAAGAGAAAGTATGGAAATAATAAAAAAATCTAGTTTAGGAAAATTATAGAACCTTCTAAAAACCTCCTAAAACCAGAATAGGAAGTCTCCTGAAAATGTCTGCATGGTCGGGCCCAATATCTGTGCATAGCAAAACAGAGGGCGTTTTGCAAAGGTCACTCCCATCTTCTCTAATGGTGACAGGTGATGCACTGTATGCGTGATGTATCACCACCTGAGAGTTTTGCTTTTTTGTAAATTTGATTTTTTTTTATATTTTAAATCTTAAACCGTGCGTCTAAATCACAAGACATTTTTATCATTAGATTTCTCGTGTCAAGATCTTTAAAACTAGATTTCATGTTAATAGATTTTGATGAAAAAATCAGAAAAACTCAAAATAAAAAAAACAAGAAACTAGATAAATGAAAACCTGAAGAAGAAAATCTAGAAGCAAAGTTATGCTTCTTTTATTTTTTGTGAAGCACAACTGTGCTTTTCCATTTTGCTTCTCGCGGAAGTACATTCTATGCTTTACCATTTTTAGGAAGCATAAATTGTGCTTTTCCTTTTTAGAGAAACACAGTAGCAATGATTCTCACGAAAAAATCTACTAAAACCTAGCAAAAGCCAAAAAACCAAAAAACCAAAAAAAACCCAAAAAGCCCAATACACATGCAGGAAAAAAAAGAACCAAAATTTCGATGGTGCGGCAACAACGCAACACATGGGATCGACTGGACACACCACTTTGCGTGCTTATTGGCCCAAAAAAGCAACCTTTGCAGTAACCTGCAAGTGATATGTTTTGATTAGCGAAATCACTAGTTAAGAAGTATTCGTTGCAAAGATCACTTCAACTTTCCTGGTTGCGACAAGTGGCGCACATGCAGTGCGCCACTTATCGCAACCTGGAAGTTTTTCCTTTTTTTGTAGATCCGTTTATTCAAAACATTTTTATCTCTCCAACCGTGCGTCCAATTCTTGAACCGCTTTTATCATTGGATTCCTCGCGTCAAGATTTTCAAA
Source organism: Triticum urartu (assembly GCF_003073215.2). Taxonomy (NCBI): domain Eukaryota; kingdom Viridiplantae; phylum Streptophyta; class Magnoliopsida; order Poales; family Poaceae; genus Triticum; species Triticum urartu. The sequence continues at coordinate 499,191,621 of NC_053027.1, read as the reverse complement.
ACTAGATCCCATGTTGATAGGTTTTGATAAACTTTTTTTCACAAAAAAAACGGACGAAAAAGAACCGGAAGCACGGGTTTTTTTCCTTTCCGAAAGAGGCATGGCCGTGATTCTCGTGGAAGCACAACCGTACCTCTCGCGGAAGCAAATCTGTGACTCTCGCGAAAGAAAAAACAGAAAACGCGTTTTTTTCGTTTACGAGAGGCACGGTCGTGTCTTTCGGAAAGAAAAAACATGTGTTTTTTTCATTTCCGAGAGACACGGCCGTGACTCTCGTGAAAGCACACCCGTGCCTCTCGCAGAAGCAAAACCATGACTCTCGCGAAAGAAAAAAAACAGAAAACGTGTTTATTTTTCATTTTCGAGAGCCACGGTCGTGACTCTCGCTAAAGCATAACCATGACTCTCGCGAAAGGAAAAAAAAACATGTTTTTTTCGTTTCCGAGAGGCACGGCCGTGACTCTCGCAAAATCACACCCGTGCCTCTCGCAGAAGCAAAACCGTGACTCTCACAAAAGAAAAAAAGATAGAAAACGTGTTTTTTCCGTTTTCGAGAGGCACGGCCATGAGTCTCGGTAAAGCACAACCGTGCCTCCGCGGAAGCAAAACCATGACTCGCGAAAGAAAAAAAAATGTGTTTTTTTCGTTTTCGAGAGGCACGGCCATGATTCTCGCGAAAGCACAACCGTGCCTCTCGCGAAAGCAAAATCGTGACTCTCGCGAAAGGGAAAAAACAAAAAACACGATTTTTTTCGTTTCTAAGAGGCACGGTCGCGACTCTCGCAAAAGCACAACCGTGCCTCTCGCGGAAGCAAAACCGTGACTCTCGCGAAAGGAAAAAACAAACTGAAAACACGTTTTTTTCCGTTTTCGATAGGCACGGCCGTGACTCTTGCGAAAGCAAAATCGTGCCTCTCGTGGAAGCAAAACTATGACTCTCGCGAAAGAAAAAAAACGTGTTTTTTCGCGCAAAAAATATTTTTTTTCCAAAAAGCTAAGGAAGGCAGTTGAAAAACCAAAACGTCGAAAAACCCGGAAAAAAACGTTTAGAAAGCCGAAAACGCGTGCAAAAAAAATCTGAAGGGAACACCCGAAGCGCGACACGTGGCGAATGGCTGAAAGCGCGCCAAGTAGCGTTGATCGTTGCGAGGCTTCCGAAGGAGCGCTCGTTAACTAATCGCTTCCCTTGATTAGTTCCTCCATGTTGCTCCTCGGTAAATCAGATAGTCCGCTATTCACACATAGGGATGGCGCATTTTGGGCCCGTCCATGTTGCCATTTTATTTTTCTTTTTTCTTCTACGATTTTTGCGAATCTGTGTGGCTTTTTTCTCTTGTTATCTCTTTATCTTTCCAAAATTATCACACTTACTTTCCTTTTTACCTTTTAATTTTACTTTTAAATTTTATTATCTATTTTAATATAAATATAAAATTTTCATCAAAATTTTTAGAATAACTTTGGAGTGCTTGATGATAATTTTTAAATACTCTCTCCATTCCTAAATATTTGTCTGTATAGAGATTTCAACAAGTGACTATATACGAAGCAAAATGAGTGAATCTACACTCTAAAATATGTCTATATACATCCATATGTGGTAGTCTATTTGAAATATCTAATAAGAAAAATATTTAGGAATGGAGGGAGTATATGATTACTATTTATTTTGTTACGTAATGACTATTTTTAACTACACGGTGAATAGTTTATTATATTAATAGATATTTTCTAAATACATGGAAAAATCTGGAAGGCAAATTGGAAAACTATCAATATATGATGAACATTTATCAAAGTATGTGATAACATTTTAAAATGTGAAGTTAACATTTAGTTAATACACAATGATTTTTTATACATGTTGGACATTGTTTAAAAGTATAGAGTAAGTTTGTATCTACTAATTCAGTGAGGATTTGGTTGCATTGTTCTTTTTTTCTTCGATTCATTCATTTTCTTATCTTGTCAATTGATTAAAAATAATAGTTACATTGTTTAAAAATGATACTTGAGTATAGCACTACTAATTCAGTAACTAGTTCCGAAAAAAATCATGTAAATCATCAAGGACGGTCACTCTTGTTGAAAATATGCCCTAGAGGCAATAATATTTGTATTATTATATTTCCCTATTCATAGTTAAGAGTTTATATTTCATACTATAATTGCTATTGTCCTGGAATATGCGATTCAATGAAAAACTCATATGCATGTGTGAAATGATAAACTGTAAACAATAGGTTCCTGGTCTCGCCTCTAAGACTGGCTCAAGTGTTGTTAGTGATCACGTTTTCCGGATTTTAGAATCGTTAAGTGTAACGATGGCCCTAAAACAACATTGAGGGTATGACGTTAGAAGAACGATCATATTGAATCGACCCAATGCTTGTCTGTTATACTTTATGATTATATCATCTAAAATCATTTGTTATAACACGTAGTGTTAGCATGTGTTTTAGTTCCTAAGAACATGAGAGTGTCTCGGTCACTTCCTACTAGACGGTGAGCTTTGGGGTTGCTCAAACGTCATCTGTAACAAGGTGATCCTAACGACAACTTTCAGGCTCACCCGAAAGTTTGACAAGTCACTGGATAGCTCGAGAGTGGGATTTGCTCCTCCGACGATGGAGAGATATTCTTAGGGCCCTCTCGGTGTGATGGCATCCATCATCGTTTGGCCAGACACAGATGACTATGTCACGGGGATGCCGGAACACATCAACGAGAAAGAAGAACAAAACCGATAACGGGCGCAACGGCATAGTGAGTATGGTGATGACTCAAGTGGATACCGATGCACACTGGGTTTTGTAAAGTATCACGAAGCAAAGGGTGCATCACATGATAACCAAAGGTTCACTCGAATATCATTCGTGTAATCATAGGGACCGATATGGATGTCCACGGTTCCGCTATCGGTCATTGAACGAAAGAGTTTCGTTCATGCCTATGGTTTACCGAACCTACATGGTCACAAGCTTAAGGTAATCACGATATACTGAGTGTTAGTGGTACGGGAGTGATGATAATATATTTGTGGAATTGTTTCCTTAATATCCGGAATAGTTTCGAGAGGTTCCGGAAGCGTTTCGGGGTCACCGGAAGGATTTCGATGAATATCGGGTAATACCGGGTATTACCTATTAATTATATATATATGTGTGGAAAATGTTTCCGGGGATGTTAAATTATACTTCCTCTATTCCTCTTTGTAGTGCGCATTAGCTTTGTGCTAGAATTCCGAATTGTAGTGTGTGCATGCAGCTCCAGGGTGGTATTTGTTGGGTTTCGTAGTAATTTCAAAAAATTCCTACGCTCACGCAAGATCATGGTGATGCATAGCAACGAGAGGGGAGAGTATGATCTACGTACCCTTGTAGATCGACAACGGAAGCGTTTGGTTGATGTAGTCGTACGTCTCCACGGCCCGACCAATCAAGTACCGAAACTATGGCACCTCCGAGTTCTAGCACACGTTCAGCTCGATGACGATCCCCGGACTCCGATCCAGCAAAGTGTCGGGGAAGAGTTCCGTCAGCACGACGGCGTGGTGACGATCTTGATGTACTACCGTCGCAGGGCTTCGCCTAAGCACCGCTACAATATTATCGAGGACTATGGTGGAAGGGGGCACCGCACACAGCTAAGAATATGATCACGTGGATCAACTTGTGTCTCTAGGGGTGCCCCTGCCTCCGTATATAAAGGTTCAAGGGAGGGGGGCCGGCCGGCCAAGGTGTGGCGCGCCAGGAGGAGTCCTACTCCTTCTGGGAGTAGGACTCCCCCCCTTTCCTAGTTGGAATAGGATTCGTGGAGGGGGGGAAGATGAGAGGGAGGAGGAAGGGGGGCCGGCCCCCTCTCCTTGTCCAATTCGGACCAAGGGGGGAGGGGCGCGCGGCCCATCTCTGGCCACCTCTCCTCTCTTCCACTAAGGCCCACTAAGGCCCATATACCTCTCGGGGGGTTCCGGTAACCTCCCGGTACTCCGGTAAAATCCCGATTTCACCCGGAACACTTCCGATATCCAAACATAGGCTTCCAATATATCAATCTTTATGTCTCGACCATTTCGAGACTCCTCGTCATGTCCGTGATCACATCCGGGACTCCGAACAACCTTCGGTACATCAAAATGCATAAACTCATAATATAACTGTCATCGTAACCTTAAGCGTGCGGACCCTACGGGTTCGAGAGCAATGTAGACATGACCGAGACACGTCTCCGGTCAATAACCAATAGCGGAACCTGGATACTCATATTGGCTCCTACATATTCTACGAAGATCTTTTATCGGTCAGACCGCATAACAACATATGTTGTTCCCTTTGTCATCGGTATGTTACTTGCCCGAGATTCGATCGTTGGTATCCTATACCTAGTTCAATCTCGTTACCGGCAAGTCTCTTTACTCGTTCTGTAATACATCATCCTGCAACTAACTCATTAGTTTCAATGCTTGCAAGGCTTAAGTGATGTGCATTACCGAGAGGGCCCAGAGATACCTCTCCGACAATCGGAGTGACAAATCCTAATCTCGAAATACGCCAACCCAACATGTACCTTTGGAGACACCTGTAGAGCTCCTTTATAATCACCCAGTTACGTTGTGACATTTGATAGCACACAAAGTGTTCCTCTGGCAAACGGGAGTTGCATAATCTCATAGTCATAGGAACATGTATAAGTCATGAAGAAAGCAATAGCAACATACTAAACGATCGGGTGCTAAGCTAATGGAATGGGTCATGTCAATCAGATCATTCAACTAATGATGTGATCCCGTTAATCAAATAACAACTCTTTGTCCATGGTTAGGAAACATAACAATCTTTGATTAACGAGTTAGTCAAGTAGAGGCATACTAGTGACACTCTATTTGTCTATGTATTCACACATGTATTATGTTTCCGGTTAATACAATTCTAGCATGAATAATAAACTTTTAACATGATATAAGGAAATAAATAATAACTTTATTATTGCCTCTAGGGCATATTTCCTTCAGTCTCCCACTTGCACTAGAGTCAATAATCTAGATTACACAGTAATGATTCTAACACCCATGGAGCCTTGGTGCTGATCATGTTTTGCTCGTGGAAGAGGCTTAGTCAACGGGTCTGCAACATTCAGATCCGTATGTATCTTGAAAATCTCTATGTCTCCCACCTGGACTAGATCCTGGATGGAATTGAAGCGTCTCTTGATGTGCTTGGTTCTCTTGTGAAATCTGGATTCCTTCACCAAGGCAATTGCACCAGTATTGTCACAAAAGATTTTCATTGGACCCGATGCACTAGGTATGACACCTAGATCGGATATGAACTCCTTCATCCAGACTCCTTCATTCGCTGCTTCCGAAGCAGCTATGTATTCCACTTCACACGTAGATCCCGCCACGACGCTCTGTTTAGAACTGCACCAACTGACAGCTCCACCGTTTAATGTAAACACGTATCCGGTTTGCGATTTAGAATCGTCCGGATCAGTGTCAAAGCTTGCATCAACGTAACCGTTTACGATGAGCTCTTTGTCACCTCCATATACGAGAAACATATCCTTAGTCCTTTTCAGGTACTTCAGGATGTTCTTGACCGCTGTCCAGTGATCCACTCCTGGATTACTTTGGTACCTCCCTGCTAGACTTATAGCAAGGCACACATCAGGTCTGGTACACAGCATTGCATACATGATAGAGCCTATGGCTGAAGCATATGGAACATCTTTCATCTTCTCTCTATCTTCTGCAGTGGTCGGGCATTGAGTCCGACTCAACTTCACACCTTGTAACACAGGCAAGAACCCTTTCTTTGCTTGATCCATTTTGAACTTCTTCAAAATCTTGTCAAGGTATGTGCTTTGTGAAAGTCCAATTAAAGCGTCTTGATCTATCTCTATAGATCTTAATGCCTAATATGTAAGCAGCTTCACCGAGGTCTTTCATTGAAAAACTCTTATTCAAGTATCCCTTTATGCTATCCAGAAATTCTATATCATTTCCAATCAGTAATATGTCATTCACATATAATATCATAAATGCTACAGAGCTCCCACTCACTTTCTTGTAAATATAGGCTTCTCCAAAAGTCTGTATAAAACCAAATGCTTTGATCACACTATCAAAGCGTTTATTCCAACTCCGAGAGGCTTGCACCAGTCCATAAATGGATCGCTGGAGCTTGCACACTTTGTTAGCTCCCTTTGGATCGACAAAACCTTCGGGTTGCATCATATACAACTCTTCTTCCAGAAATCCATTCAGGAATGCAGTTTTGACATCCATCTGCCAAATTTCATAATCATAAAATGCGGCAATTGCTAACATGATTTGGACAGACTTAAGCATCGCTACAGGTGAGAAGGTCTCATCGTAGTCAATCCCTTGAACTTGCCAAAACCCTTTTGCGACAAGTCGAGCTTTGTAGACAGTAATATTACCGTCGGCGTCAGTCTTCTTCTTGAAGATCCATTTATTCTCAATTGCTTGCCGATCATTGGGCAAGTCAACCAAAGTCCATACTTTGTTCTCATACATGGATCCCATCTCAGATTTCATGGCTTCAAGCCATTTTGCGGAATCTGGGCTCACCATCGCTTCTTCATAGTTCGTAGGTTCATCATGATCTAGTAGCATGACTTCCAGAACAGGATTACCGTACCACTCTGGTGCGGATCTCACTCTGGTTGATCTACAAGGTTCAGTAGTATCTTGTTCTGAAGTTTCATGATCATTATCATTAGCTTCCTCACTAATTGGTGTAGGTGTCACAGAAACAGTTTTCTGTGATGCACTACTTTCCAATAAGGGAGCAGGTACAGTTACCTCGTCAAGTTCTACTTTCCTCCCACTCACTTCTTTCGAGAGAAACTCCTTCTCCAGAAAGTTTCCGAACTTAGCAACAAAAGTCTTGCCTTCGGATCTGTGATAGAAGATGTATTCAATAGTCTCCTTTGGATATCCTATGAAGACACATTTCTCCGATTTGGGTTCGAGCTTATCAGGTTGAAACTTTTTCACATAAGCATCGCAGCCCCAAACTTTCAGAAACGACAACTTTGGTTTCTTGCCAAACCATAGTTCATAAGGCGTCGTCTCAACAGATTTTGATGGTGCCCTATTTAACGTGAATGCGGCCGTCTCCAAAGCATAACCCCAAAACGATAGCGGTAAATCAGTAAGAGACATCATAGATCGCACCATATCTAGTAAAGTACGATTACGACGTTCGGACACACCATTACGCTGTGGTGTTCCGGGTGGCGTGAGTTGCGAAACTATTCTGCATTGTTTCAAATGTACACCAAACTCGTAACTCAAATATTCTCCTCCACGATCAGATCGTAGAAACTTTATTTTCTTGTTACGATGATTTTCAACTTCACTCTAAAATTCTTTGAACTTTTCAAACGTTTCAGACTTATGTTTCATTAAGTAGATATACCCATATCTGCTTAAATCATCTATGAAGGTGAGAAAATAACGATATCCGCCACGAGTCTCAATATTCATCGGACCACATACATCTGTATGTATGATTTCCAACAAATCTGTTGCTGTCTCCATAGTACCGGAGAACGGTGTTTTAGTCATCTTGCCCATGAGGCACGGTTCGCAAGTACCAAGTGATTCATAATCAAGTGGTTCCAAAAGTCCATCAGTATGGAGTTTCTTCATGCGCTTTACACCGATATGACCTAAACGGTAGTGCGACAAATAAGTTGCACTATCATTATCAACTCTGCATCTTTTGGTTTCAACATTATGAATATGTGTGTTACTACTATCGAGATTCAATAAGAATAGACCACTCTTCAGGGGTGCATGACCATAAAAGATATTACTCATATAAATAGAACAACCATTATTCTTTGATTTAAATGAATAACCGTCTCGCATCAAACAAGATCCAGATATAATGTTCATGCTTAATGCTGGCACCAAATAACAATTATTTAGGTCTAATATTAATCCCGAAGGTAGATGTAGAGGTAGCGTGCCGACCGCGATCACATCGACTTTGGAACTGTTTCCCACGCGCATCATCACCTCGTCCTTAGCCAATCTTCGCTTAATCCGTAGTCCCTGTTTCGAGTTGCAAATATTAGCAACAGAACCAGTATCAAATACCCAGGTGCTACTGCGAGCATTAGTAAGGTACACACCAATAACATGTATATCACATATACCTTTGTTCACCTTGCCATCCTTCTTATCCGCCAAATACTTGGGGCAGTTCCGCTTCCAGTGACCAGTCTGCTTGCAGTAGAAACACTCAGTTTCAGGCTTAGGTCCAGACTTGGGTTTCTTCTCTTGAGCAGCAACTTGCTTGCTGTTCTTCTTGAAGTTCCCCTTCTTCTTTCCTTTGCCCTTTTTCTTGAAACTAGTGGTCATGTTGACCATCAACACTTGATGCTCCTTTTTGATTTCTACCTCCGCAGCTTTCAGCATTGCGAAGAGCTCGGAAATAGTCTTATTCATCCCTTGCATATTATAGTTCATCACGAAGCTCTTGTAGCTTGGTGGCAGTGATTGGAGAATTCTGTCAATGACGCAATCATCTAGAAGATTAACTCCCATTTGAATCAAGTGATTATTATACCCAGACATTTTGAGTATATGCTCACTGACAGAACTGTGCTCCTCCATTTTGCAGCTATAGAACTTATTGGAGACTTCATATCTCTCAATCCGGGCATTTGCTTGAAATATTAACTTCAACTCCTGGAACATCTCATATGCTCCATGACGTTCAAAACGTCGTTGAAGTCCCGGTTCTAAGCCGTAAAGCATGGCACACTGAACTATCAAGTAGTCATCAGCTTTGCTCTGCCAGACGTTCACAACATCTGGTGTTGCTCCAGCAGCAGGCCTGGCACCCAGCGGTGCTTCCAGGATGTAATTCTTCTATGCAGCAATGAGGATAATCCTCAAGTTACGGACCCAGTCCGTGTAATTGCTACCATCATCTTTCAACTTTGCTTTCTCAAGGAACACATTAAAATTCAACGGAACAACAGCACGGGCCATGCAAGATACTATCAGGTACTAAGTTCATGATAAATTTAGGTTCAGTTAATCATATTACTTAAAGAACTCCCACTTAGATAGACATCCCTCTAATCATCTAAGTGATTACGTGATCCAAATCAACTAAACCATGTCCGATCATCACGTGAGATGGAGTAGTTTCATTGGTGAACATCACTATGTTGATCATATCTACTATATGATTCACGCTCGATCTTTCGGTCTCCGTGTTCCGAGGCCATATCTGTATATGCTTGGCTCGTCAAGTATAACCTGAGTATTCCGCGTGTGCAACTGTTTTGCACCCGTTGTATTTGAACATAGAGCCTATCACACCCGATCATCACGTGGTGTCTCAGCACGAAGAACTTTCGCAACGGTGCATACTCAGGGAGAACACTTCTTGATAATTTAGTGAGAGATCATCTTATAATGCTACCTTCAATCAAAGCAAGATAAGATGCATAAAAGATAAACATCACATGCAATCAATATAAGTGATATGATATGGCCATCATCATCTTGTGCTTGTGATCTCCATCTCCGAAGCACCGTCATGATCACCATCGTCACCGGCGCGACACCTTGATCTCCATCGTAGCATCGTTGTCGTCTCGCCAATCTTATGCTTCCACGACTATCGCTACCGCTTAGTGATAAAGTAAAGCATTACAGCGCGATTGCATTACATACAATAAAGCGACAACCATATGGCTCCTGCCAGTTGCCGATAACTCGGTTACAAAACATGATCATCTCATACAATAAAATTTAGCATCATGTCTTGACCATATCACATCACAACATGCCCTGCAAAAACAAGTTAGACGTCCTCTACTTTGTTGTTGCATGTTTTACGTGGCTGCTACGGGCTTAAGCAAGAACCAATCTTACCTACGCATCAAAACCACAACGATAGTTTGTCAAGTTGGTGCTGTTTTAACCTTCGCAAGGACCGGGCGTAGCCACACTCGGTTCAACTAAAGTTGGAGAAACTGTCACCCGCAAGCCACCTATGTGCAAAGCACGTCGGGAGAACCGGTCTCGCGTAAGCGTACGCGTAATGTTGGTCCGGGACGCTTCGTCCAACAATACCGCCGAACCAAAGTATGACATGCTGGTAAGCAGTATGACTTATATCGCCCACAACTCACTTGTGTTCTACTCGTGCATATAACATCAACATATAAAACCTAGGCTCGGATGCCACTGTTGGGTTTCGTAGTAATTTCAAAAAAAATCCTACGCTCACGCAAGATCATGGTGATGCATAGCAACGAGAGGGGAGAGTATGATCTACGTACCCTTGTAGATCGACAACGGAAGGGTTTGGTTGATGTAGTCATACGTCTCCACGGCCCGACCGATCAAGCACCGAAACTACGGCACCTCTGATTTCTAGCACACGTTCAGCTCGATGACGATCCCCGGACTCCGATCCAGCAAAGTGTCGGGGAAGAGTTCCGTCAGCACGACGGCGTGGTGACGATCTTGATGTACTACCGTCGCAGGGCTTCGCCTAAGCACCGCTACAATATTATCGAGGACTATGGTGGAAGGGGGCACCGCACACGGCTAAGAATATGATCACATGGATCAACTTGTGTCTCTAGGGGTGCCCCTGCCTCCGTATATAAAGGTTCAAGGGAGGGGGGCCGGCCGGCCAAGGTGTGGCGCGCCAGGAGGAGTCCTACTCCTTCTGGGAGTAGGACTCCCCCCTTTCCTAGTTGGAATAGGATTCGTGGAGGGGGGGGGGGAAGATGAGAGAGAGGAGGAAGGGGGGCCGGCCCCCTCTCCTTGTCCAATTCGGACCGGGGGGGGGGGGGCGCGCGGCCCATCTCTGGCCACCTCTCCTCTCTTCCACTAAGGCCCACTAAGGCCCATATACCTCCCGGGGGGTTCCGGTAACCTCCCGGTACTCCGGTAAAATCCCGATTTCACCCGGAACACTTCCGATATCCAAACATAGGCTTCCAATATATCAATCTTTATGTCTCGACCATTTCGAGACTCCTCGTCATGTCCGTGATCACATCCGGGACTCCGAACAACCTTCGGTACATCAAAATGCCTAAACTCATAATATAACTGTCATCGTAACCTTAAGCGTGCGGACCCTACGGGTTCGAAAACAATGTAGACATGACCGAGACACGTCTCCGGTCAATAACCAATAGCGGAACCTGGATGCTCCTACATATTCTACGAAGATCTTTTATCGGTCAAACCGCATAACAACATACATTGTTCCCTTTGTCATCGGTATGTTACTTGCCCAAGATTCGATCGTTGGTATCCTATACCTAGTTCAATCTCGTTACCGGCAAGTCTCTTTACTCGTTCTGTAATACATCATCCCGCAACTAACTCATTAGTTGCAATGCTTGCAAGGCGTAAGTGATGTGCATTACCGAGAGGGCCCAGAGATACCTCTCCGACAATCGGAGTGACAAATCCTAATCTCGAAATACGCCAACCCAACATGTACCTTTGGAGACACATGTAGAGCTCCTTTATAATCACCCAGTTACGTTGTGACGTTTGGTAGCACACAAAGTGTTCCTCTGGCAAACGGGAGTTGCATAATCTCATAGTCATAGGAACATGTATAAGTCATGAAGAAAGCAATAGCAACATACTAAACGATCGGGTGCTAAGCTAATGGAATGGGTCATGTCAATCAGATCATTCAACTAATGATGTGATCCCGTTAATCAAATAACAACTCTTTGTCCATGGTTAGGAAACATAACCATCTTTGATTAACGAGCTAGTCAAGTAGAGGCATACTAGTGACACTCTGTTTGTCTATGTATTCACACATGTATTATGTTTCCGGCTAATACAATTCTAGCATGAATAATAAACTTTTATCATGATATAAGGAAATAAATAATAACTTTATTATTGCCTCTAGGGCATATTTCCTTCAGTATTGGCGAATTAGCCCTCGACTGCAACCATGCGAGAAACAGCTGCCTGGCGCACATGGATGTCAGGCAGACCCTGCATGCAGGGCTAGTTTGGTATAAACTGCATCTCCACGTCATACATTGGTCTTAGTGCTAGAAACCACACGCACTATAAAGTGGAATGGAGGGAGTATATGTAATGCTCTATAAGTATTTAGAACATTTTATATTTCATTTGAAGGGTTTTTTATCACTTATGCCACTAGTTGTGTCTCACTATTTAGTTTTGCTATTAAAAGTTACAACTGCTAAAAAATGCCATCATTCTGTGAGATGCTTGCTCGAAAATGCCATTAGATATCTCAAAAATGCCATTGGACATCGTTATTTTCAGGTCAAACCCGCTGACCATGTTGTATGACAAAAATACCCATAGACCCACATTTCAGTTATTTCTATCTCACAATCATATGTATGGGCCCCACTTGTAAGAGTAAGCAAGCGAACAATTTTACAGGAAAATAAGAACATTGTTGGGATCAAGTAGGACCCACACTTTACTGTAGTGAGATAAAGGAGAGCTGACATGTTGGTCCATAGGTATTTATGTCATTATAATAGGGTAAACGAGATTTGAGCTCACAGTAATGATGGCCGGTGGCATCTTTGAGCATGCGCCTAACGAAGCGATGGAATTTTTGAGCAGTTGAAATTTCTAGTGGCAAAATTAAGTAGTGGGTCACAACTAGTGGCATAAATGATAAAAACCCTTATTTAAATATCAATGGGTCTAATAAGACCAAGAGGTGGAAGGAAACTTGGGCCATGAAGGCCCACGCGAAGGTGCCCCCCTTTCCTATTGGGGGCCGAATCATGGGAGGGAGTAGGACCCCCCCCCACCCCGGCTGGCGCATCAAGGGAGGCTTTCCTCCCTTGGTGGCTGCCCTCTCCTTCCCTCCTAACCTATATATATTAGAGGATTTCTCTCTATTGATACATAAGTTTTGGAGCCTTCTCTAGTTGATCTAGTTCACGTTCTAGTTGATCCTAGTTGAGTAATTAGAGCGAGCCCTAGCCATCTCTAATCCTCATAATTTGAAGCCCCGTGTGGTTCTAAACTCCGCCCTCTAATTCTACGGCGACGATTAGCTCTAGACGGCAAAGCGCTGCCGGATCGTGAAGATCGTACGCTTGCAACCAAGTAGAGAGGCCGTGCTTTCGGTCTTCTGTTCGAGGGATCGTTCGAGGGCGGTTCGCGGAATCATCATCAGCGTTCGAGGGACTCCAAGTACGATCTACACTGACTCGTCTACTTCCACTACACTCTCGGAGTCAGCAACGAACGTTGAGCACAACTTGTTATGCATCTTCATATTGTTCCTGGGTGATCGTAGGCCGATTTTTTTCTACTACGTTTCCCAACAACTCTCACCTTCTCAGGGGATGACAAATGGCAGCCTATGAAATTTTCTTTTCCTTGGTAGATTAGTTTTTCAAAGAGTTTTCTCTCTTGAACTGTGCATCCAAATCCCAACCCGTTTTCATAGTTGGATTCCTCACGTCGAGATCTTTGAAACTAGATCTCATGTTAACAGGTTTCGATGATTTTTTTATGAAAACCCCAAAAAACATCACTGGAAACACGTTCTTTTTTTGTATTTTTCCCTTTTCGAGAGACACAACAGTGCTTCTCACAAGAGCAAATCAGTGCGTCCACGAGAAGCAAATATGTACATCTTGCGAAACAAAAAAAAGTGTTTGTTTCCTTTTCTAAGAGGCACAATGATGCCTCTCACGGAAGCAAATCCGTACCTCCACAAGAAGTATAAATGTGCCTCTCATGGAAGGAAAAAACACTTTCCGAGAGGCACAGTTGCGTGCCTCTCGTGAAAGTCACTGAAATGTTTTTTTTTTTACTTTCTGAGAGGCACAATTATGCATTTCTTAGAAGCAAAAATATGATAACATTTTTTTTCCTTTTCCGAGTGCCTTTCATGAAAGCAAATATGTGTCTCCATGAAAAGCAAATTCATGCCTCTTGTGGAAGAAAAAACATGTTTGCTCCTAAATATTTACTTTTCAAAATAAATCTCCAAAATCTACAAAAAAACAGGTGAAAACCGAAAATCTGGAAAGAAATGAAAAACATATAAACGCTGAAAACCCGTACAGAAAATATAAAAAAACATACGACACTTGGAGGCGGTTAGAGTGCGGCGCGCTCTCAACCCACCAATAGTGACTTTTGAGGGGCTCCCGCAAGGGGTACCTCCTAGTTAGTTGCCTATATGTCGCCGGATAGTGTCATAGCGCGTACCCCACCAGTACGAGCGCCTCCGTGAGACGGCCCATTCCCGGTTTTTGTCCCCACCGATTTTGGGGAGGTTCCCTGACCAGATATTTTCTTGTTTCTACCTTTTGTTTGTTTTTTCAAAAAAAAATCATTTTACTTATTTCCCCTTTTACTTCTTGTTTTTTTCTTTCCTTACTTCTTTCTATTTCCTTTTTCTTCTTTCATTTTTGCAAACACATTTCAAATTCCTGACATTTTTCGAGATCCTTAACATTATTTAAAATCATAAACATTTCCCAACTTCGTGAACACTTTTTTGGAAAATAATGAACAATTTTTAAATTTGTGAATAGTTTCTTGAAATTATGAACATTTTTTGAAACTCATGAACATTGTTTTGAATTGCTGAATTTTAGCCGACCAACATGTTTTTTGAAATTGGGGAACATTTTTTTAAATTCAAGAAATTTTTTTTTGTTTTGACGGACACTTTTTGAATGATTGAACTTTTTTGAAATGTGGGAACAATTTTGGAAAATCGTGTACAATTTTCAATCTTGTGAACTTTTTAAATTCATGAACATTTTTTAAATCCACAAACATTTTTTTAATATGAGAACATTTGTTCAAAATCATGTACATTATATGATTTCCTTAATATTTTTTGTAAATCGTTAACAATATTTTGAATCTACGATTTTTTTTTCAAAATCACAAACGCTTTTTGATTTCCCGAACATTTTTCAAAATCATAAGCGTATTTTTAAAATGTTATGATTTATCGAACAATTTTTTCCAGTTTTTAATTACGAGCATTATTTTAATGCCGAATTATTTGAAAAATAGAAAAAAGGAAAATCGGGGGCGGCCCGCCCTGCCCGCACATGGGCCGGCGAAAAGCGCGTGCAAGAGGGAGCGGGGGGCGCGCGTAACCTCGCCGCCCCCTTTGCTCCGCCGCGCCGTAGAGAGTTCTGCTAGATTTGCGGCTGCTCGAGCCAGGAAAGCCCAAGAACAACGCACACGGAGATGAGCTTAGCGCTTCTAGGGGGCTACTCCTCCGCCGAGGACGACGACCCCGCCGCCGGCGCCGGCGCCGAGCTGAGCGACTCCGGCGACTCATCAGCCGAAGAGGCCGGATCTGACGGAGACGAGAAGTCCGCTCCATCGAAGCCGGCTGCGAAGCCCCGCCCCCGCGTAAACCCTAGCCCCGGAGATGGGGACTCCTCGCTGCCCTCGGCGCTAGATGTCTTCGCCGAGATCTCCGGGCCCCCGGCTTTCCTCAACCGCAGGGTGGCCCAGCCCGAGGAGGTCGGGGAGGCGCTCGGCGTGCTCGATCGCCGCTCCGACTCCAAGAGGAGAAAGCCGCCACCTCCCGGTGAGACGTTTAAACTACTGCTAATTTTCCAGCAGATTATCGTGCTTGTTCAAAACTGGCTGTGTTTGCCACTGACAAATGGGGATTTATTCGGCAAAACTTGAACCAGTTGTTCAGATATGGTACAACTAAGGAGTACAGTTAGCGTATTACATGAGTTTTTGTTGTTGTTGCTATAGTGTCAGCTTTCTTAGTGGTCTCGAGGCATTTGATTGTAGAATTGCATCGCTATAAGGTTAGTTGTTTCAATTGCTTGGCAGTTCATGGACCGTTCGGTGCTAGAGCCTTAGAGTTTGTCAATTCAATTGTATTCTAGAGTAACTTACAATGCACTGGTCTGTGTTCTACTTGGAAGTTAGTTAATCTGTAGTTGTGTTGGTGTGTTTATGGTGCCTTGTTGTATGAACTATAAAGGCCTGTCCAGTCTTTTGTTTGTGATAAGTGACTAAGTGAGTAGAATGAGGGAAGGTACTGATATTTTCTGTTTTTATTTTACATGTCATAATGCTTTGTTGCTATGAGCAAGTATCATGAAGCCGAGATGGTGGCATAGCCAGCTTATGTAGGTTAGAAAAGAGTTATGGAACACACTTATGCAGATGAAGACATGTGTCTTTCACTTTAGTTGAGCGTTCAACATATTAGCTCCCTTGCAGGTTGATGTACACGACGAGGGTTGCAGTCGCATTATTGGTATATGCTACTTGTGCACTATGTATGCACTGCGGCTAGAAATTGCATGTTTGAATTGGCATCCATTCTCACATCACAAAATAAGGCGAGAAGTGCATAGATGTGTTTTGGGCTGTAACTAGTAACCTGCTCTCACTTCAGTGTGTTTGCTAGACCACTTAGAAGGACTATAGACCTGGGTATCTGGCTTACTTCTTGCACGAAAGATTTACATGCAACTATTTGTCCAAGCAGTTTTTAACGGAATAGGTCGACAAAAACCTGCAATACTCTGTTTGAGGACATCAAATGGATATAATTGGCCATTTTGAATTGGATCTGTACTGTTATACAGAATTTTATAGCTTGTAAATATGTTTGAATATGAGATGCATACTAAAGTAGATCTTATCATGTGTGTTGGCTTCTGATAATGTCCCTAGTTCCACTCATGCCAATTATTATATTTGGAATCCAAGTTGGCTGCTGGCTAATCTGACTAAAAACTATGTTCAGGTGCGGTTGTGGCGGCGAAACCACAGATGGTTGCCATCCGTGAACGAGTTAGCAGTGACGTGAAGAATGGTGCCAATCCTCCAGGTTCTGTTGAATGTTCATCTAAGTTACATTGTTGTGCCCTTTTTAATAGGATCGGCTCTGTTACTAGTCTGTGAAATATCATATAGCTAGTTAATATGCTTGAATATGGGATAGATAGTAAAGCATCTTATCATATATGCTGGCATCTGATAAAATTCCTAGTACTACACTTATGCTCATGCTAATTATTCTATTCCAAATTCATGTTATCTCCTGGCTAATCTGACTAGAAAACTATCTCCAGTTGCTGTTGTGTCGGCGAAACCACAGTTGGTTGCTGGTCATGAACGAGTTACCAGTGACACGAAGAATGGTGCCAATCCTCCAGGTTCAGTTGAAGGAAAGAGAAAAATAGGGGCTGCAAATCCTGGTCCAGAAGATGCTGCCGAGCTTCTAAGGTAACAAATGGCCACTTTGATTCATGAGTATAACTATGAACTAACTAATCAAAAGCATACCGAGCATATATATGGCTGAATTCTTTGTACAATCTGTTGTCATTCCTGGTTATGTCTTATATAGGGCTCCTGACAGCTTTTTTTAACTCTTCCGTTTGTAGAATGTGCCTCCAGTGTGGTATACCAAAGACCTATTCACACGCGCAAGGAATGGTATGCCCTGTTTGCAACGACAGACCGGTGCAGGCAAAAGAGCCGGAGAAGAAGAAGGGTTCTGCTGTCAAAGACAAGGAGAAAGTGAAGAGGATGAGAGGGCAGTCGTCACATGCATCTTGGAAGAGTGAAACTGAGATGGCTCTGCGGCAACAATTCGACTGACGGGTGTCACCGGGAGTGCTGGTGCACTCAGTCTGTACACTAGGTAGAATCGAATCTCTTTGCTTGTACCATTGCGTCGCGTGGCTTCCAGATTGCCATCGTTTTGTTTCTTGTATTTGCAGCTCTCTGACATGCACGGATTAAGTTTCGCAAGCTGTATCCGTTAAAATGTTTTCCAGCCCAGCCATGTTTCGAGTAAGTTACTCAGGGTCCCTTTGCTTCAGGGACATTTTCCTGTGCCCATCAGTAACTGGATGACCTATGAGATTCCCATGAGATTTTTGCGTATCATAGAAGAATCCCTGAATACTGAACTGGTTGTGCTTCCTGCTGTTATTTGCATTGGTGACATGGAAATCTTAGCCCATGGTCCGAAATTCGCTTTGGATTCTTGCTAATCATAGAAGCCTCCAGTGTGGAGGCAATTATGTCTAGTAATGTGGCGGCATGTGGCATAACATGGCCAACATGGGAGCAACCCACGGAGATGAACAGATCCAGTCCTGCCGCGATCCTGATCGTATTATCAGTACTACTACATTTGTGCAGCTTACCACTAACCTGTCTTGTGGGATTCCCTTGGGACACGTTCATGGTCTCCAATGCTTATGCCTTTATTTGTTCTTGTCCAAGTTGGGTCCATCATACGTACGTATTTGTCATGCTAACTGGCTTGAAATTCCACAATGTATGGATCGGTTCTGGGCCTCAAGGTGAACCCCGTTTGCAGACATTTCACGGTCTCTAGATCTTCAGCTTTAAGACCTTCTGCCATGATACTTACTTGTGATCGGATCTCAAGGCTATTCCATCGTTCTTTCGAATTCAGTATGAGAACAGTAGGAAGATATTTGGAACGAGCAACTGCGGAGGGCGGGTGGCACGGCCCTGTCTGTCCTCTGTCGGCCATGATGCGTCCATTGAATAATGCAGGGTTAGTTCAGACGAGCAGGGACAAAACTGCGCAGTTTTTAAAAGCTTTCCGGATCGGATCGACGCCACGGTGGCACACGGTGCCAGCCAAGGCCCCACGCGGCCTCATCACCCACTTCCATTTTATACCATCCACTCCCCCCAGCAATCTCACACATCCCCACACGAACGATCAAACTCGGATCCGTCCGCCAGCCATGGCTCGGCTCGCCGCCCTCCTCCTCGCCTTCGCCGTCGCCGTCTCCGCCACCACGCTGGCCCACGGCCGCGACCTCCCGACCCAGATCAAGGTGACTCACCATCCTCCCCCTCCCATCCTCTCCTCTTGACATGGTTACTACTCTGCTCGTGTACTCATCTCGTTTGCCGGCTTCGACGGATCCGCAGCTGACCAAGGGCGGCGGCGCGGTGGGCGGCGACAGCCAGGAGTGCGTGTACACGGTGTACGTGCGGACGGGGTCGATCTGGAAGGCCGGGACGGACGCCAACATCACGCTGGAGCTCTACACGGCGGGCAACGCCGACGGCGTGGCCATCTCGGACCTGCCGTCGTGGGGCGGGCTCATGTGGGGGGGCCACTCCTACTTCGAGCGCGGCAACCTGGACATCTTCAGCGGGCGCGGGCCGTGCATGGCCACCGCGCCCTGCCGGATGAGGGTCTCCTCCGACGGCACCGGCGCGCACCACGGCTGGTACTGCAACTACGTGGAGGTCACCGTCACCGGCCCACACCGCGGCTGCGCGCAGCAGCTCTTCACCGTCGAGCAGTGGCTCGCCACCGACGCCGCGCCCTACAAGCTCGAGGCCGTCGTCGACCGCTGCCCCGCCGATGGCGCCGCCGCCTCGGAGTAAGACCGAGTACGCCGGCCTCACACTGTGTGGTGGTAGCAATAAGCTGCGGGGCCGTGCGTGCCGGCCCCGTGATCCGCGTGCGCCGCGCCGGAGATGTACTACTATATGAGTTCGTGCTGCTGGTGGC
Organism: Triticum urartu; assembly: GCF_003073215.2. Taxonomy (NCBI): domain Eukaryota; kingdom Viridiplantae; phylum Streptophyta; class Magnoliopsida; order Poales; family Poaceae; genus Triticum; species Triticum urartu. Next base: position 499,172,050 of record NC_053027.1, on the reverse strand, counting down.
GAAATAATCGGGGACCTGATTTGTACTGTGTGCCATTAGTGGGAGTTGTCATTAGTTGCGGTGGCTGTTTTGTACGTTGATGGTGTCAATATGGCATCTTCATTTGTGTGTATCTTTGTCCATGTTTTCATGCGGTGAATGTAGATTCAGTTCCAAGCTCTAGTCGACTGCGTCCATGGTGCAGCAGTGTAGCCGAGTCGTGGTGTCCGGCTCCCGCGCGCGGACGCGTGGATAGTAGCTCGAGCTAGAATGCCAATGCACCCTGCACACAACGTGCGTGCCACGGCGATTGATGATTTCTCGACGCTTTCAGGGCGCGCGACTCATCATCAGAATTAAAAACATTAGAGTAGAATCATCATTCAGCGAGCAATTTATAGACAACTGGTGACTACTCCATTTAGAGGAAATATTTCTGGGTATCTGTCAAATAAGTTTTTTTCCCAGAGGATTCTCTGTGTAGATGTTTCATATATGAAATATAAGATGAAAAATGGAGAAGCGACTAAGGGCATCTCCAATACCGTGCCGCAAATCGGACTCACTGTCCGTCCACAGAGCTACATGTCGTCAGATCCTATTCACCGCACCTGTCGAGGATAACGACTAAACATGCATCCACGCCTGCAGTACTGGGCTGGCCATTTCGTATCTTCTGTGTTTTTTCTGTGGTTTCCCGAACCGGTTTTTACTCTTTTCATTGTTTTTTTTTCTTTTTTCTCTCTCTCTTTTTTCCTTTATTTTACTTTTTTATTTTCATTTTCAGTGTTTTTTTCGAAATATGGAAACAACTTTTAAATTCGTGATTTGTTTTTGAAATACGGGAAAACTTTAAAATTCCTTAACGTTTTATGAAATTTGAGAACACTTAATAAGTTTATAAACATTTTTTATATCTATGAATATATTTTGAAACCAAGTTCGTGAACATTTCTATAAATACAAGGTCATATTTTCAAATTCATGAACATTTTACGAAGAACAGGGCCATTTCTTCAAATTCGTTAAATTTAGAAATTAATGAATTTTCTTGAAATCATAGAACGATTTTCAGAATTTGTGAATAAATTTTGAATTTATAGAACACTTTACAAAATCATGAACACTTTTTGAAAATCATGAACTTTTTTGAATTTCAATTTTTTAAATCCAAAACAGTTTTTGAATTTGGGATTTCAAACATTTTTTAGTTTCATAACTTTTTCTGAAATCCAGAATAATTATTTGACTTTGGAATATGTAAACTTTTTTTAATTTCATTAGTTCTATTGAAATACCAAAACATTATTTTTTTTCTGAATTTGGAATTCGTGACCATTTTTTATTTTAAAAAGGGAAAAAGAAATAAAGACAAAAAACGAAAAAACAGGCCCCCGGTCCGTAGATGGGCCGACCCAAAGAGATCTGACGAGTAGAGGAGAGCCGGTTGCTCGCTTTCTACCGCGTGACGCGTATAATAGCGAAATATAGGAGTTCCCCACCTTCTTTGCTCCTGACAAGTGGCACACAGCATGCGCCCCACTTTGTCACAATATAGGAGTTTTCTCTTTTTTCATAGTTTATTCAGACTATTTTATATGTTTCAATGATATTTTTTCTTCAAGAAAAAACAGGAATAAGAAAACCCAAAAATGGAATAAAAACCACAAGAAAGAGATC